>NC_091006.1:37257500-37391153 GCF_041146395.1 Eulemur rufifrons
CAGTAATATAACAAACACACCTGGATCTCTGCTCAGAATTGACAAACTGTTAACATTTTTTAAACATAAATTTTGTTGTATGTATTTAAGGCACACAACATGACGTTATGGGATACATGTATGCAGTGAAATGGTGACGACAGTGGAACACGGTGGCACACGCATCATCTCACCGCACAGATTGAGGCCGAGCTGCAGCGTAGGTGACCGGATCCCCAGCAAACCGGGCTCACATGGCGTCGAAACCGGCCCTCGCCGCCAGAGGAACACCAGAGCTTGCCGGCAACAACCAAAACTTCACCATAAATATAAAGTGATAACGATTGCATTCTTTGAATGCCACGATCAAAATCAACTAAGTCCACCCAGTTGATTGAAATATTTAACCTCATTACATGTAAGTTCAAAGGTACGAGTAGCAAAATTATTCCCATAATTTTAGGGCTGGCTAGTTCTGCAAACTCCTCCAGAAACCACCACCTTCCTCCTCACCATCCCTCCTGCCTTGACATGGATGGATCTAGAACCCGTGTCCCCGTCTCTCTCCCGTCTCCCTCTAATGCCGTCGCGGCCCAGGCCTTGGTTTGCGACAATCCTCCTCCCACACCCAGGATTGCCTCTGCGCCCTCAGCTCTGCTGCTCCAGCCCATTTCGTCCGCCCCCAGCACCAAACCCCTCCGACTCTCTGGGGATGGAGCCGGCACCTGCATTCTTAATCACCCCACCCCCACCCCGAGATTCCTAACTCTAGTGGAGACCGAGCCCTCCTGGCTGTCTGCGACGTGGTTTGCCCAGTGCCTGTCACAGCGCCGGGCGCACAGTAAATGCTCAAAACCCAGGTATTTAATGGATGACTCCACAGGAACTTCCACTGCCAAAGGGACTTGGCTCTTGGAATCCTCTCTGTGCAAGTGAGAGGCTCCTCCCTTCTGCTTCTGCTTCTCGAACCTCCTCTGCAGCCTGCTCTGCGCAGCCCCTCAAAGACCCTGAGCCCAAGAGGTTTCCAGACGGCAGCATCCACTTCCTGCCATCCTTGTCGTCTCGAGACTGTCTACACCTGCTGGGTCTACTCTTCATTTCCATTGGGTAATGCTCTCCTCCCAACCTGTCCCCTCTGTTTGGGTTCGATGACCTTTGTACGCAACTGGGCTGCGTGGCCGACAGTTTCAGGGCGAGTTAGATTCCTTAGATTTGCCCAGGTCTGGGCCACGGCTCTGCTCTGTCTGCTCCTGTGCCCTGACAGAAAGTCCCAAATTCTCAGGGGCTGGCTCTCGTCCCCAAAGTTCAGCCATCAACTCGACAAGGGCAACTTTCAAATTTATATTTCCAGCCCAATCTCTAACCAGACCCAAACATGCAACTGTCTAGACAGCTTCACACATATAGTTTGTTGGGGCCTCAAACTCCCCATGGCCCAAAGCAAACTTAATACCTCCCCTCCCAAATCAGATTCATCTCTTGGTTTCCTAATGTTTCTAAAAGTACTATGAGTCCATTTACCACAGAATCAAATGTCAGTACCTACGTTCTCTTTATTCCCCCTCCCTGCCATCATTCCATGATTTTACAAGATCTGTTCATTGTACCTCTTCACTGTCTCCCAAATTTGAAACCCCCTTTCCATTTGCACTGCCCTAGTGCACCCTGCAGGACAGCCTACAACCAGCACTGCCCAAGAGAGCATCCAGCAAGGACGGAAATGTTCTACCTCCGCGCTATCCAATATGGCAGCCACTAGCCACGCGCAAATGCTAAGCACTTGAAATACAGCTGGTACCACTGAAAATTTTAATTTAATTTAATGTTATGTAGTCACACGTGGCTGGTGGCTACCACACTGTGCGGATATAGCTGACTGCAATTCTACCCGTGCAGTTGTAAATGGGTCTGTTACGCTTACACCCATTTCCTGCTGCTCACACGGCCTCTCTGCTTGATATCACAGGGGACTGAGGTTTCCCAGACTCTGACAACTGGCTTCCAGATAAGACAGTCTCGCTGACGTTCATCAGACACTGAGAGGCTTTGGTGAGGACCAGGCCAGGGGGAAGGGAAAGGCCAGGAAACGTCCCGGTGCCTAGCTTGGCCTCCAGCCTTGGTCTCCAGCCGGGGTCGTCTCTTCTCCACATTTCCAGCTTCCCCCGGTCAGCCCCTCCCCCCGCCTGCAGCTCCCACCCACGGCCTTCGTCAGGGTTCTGGCTCCCACGTAGCAGCCCCAGGCTCAGGGCTCAGGTAAAACCATCTCCCCCCTCCGTCCCTTCAGCCCTAGGAGTAGCTGGTGGCAGCTTCTTGCTCTTGCTGATCTCTGGGCTGCTCCCTGTCCCCACCTGGTTCTTAGCTCTCATGTCATTCATGTACCCAATTCTCACTATTAAATTCCCTCCATTGAGACATCCATGTACCCAATTCCTGCTATTAAATTCCCTCCATCGAGATACCCGATATGATTTTTGTTTCCTTCACTGAACACTAACTGATCCATCATCCCAACTGGATCTTCCTCTGTAACCCTTCATCCTGATCACTGCTGCCATGAGAAACAGTTGTAACCATCATCTTCATCGTCAAAATCGTGTATGATATACAGCGTGTCAAAATCACCATTTATACCGTGCGTGTATGCCAAGCATGATACTGGCAGTTTTGCATATCATAGCTCATTGTTCCTTAAAATAACCCTGTGAGGTCAGAGTTATTATTTCTATTTTGTAACTGAGAATAATGAGGCTCACAGAGCAACTCACACAGGTTAAACAGCAACTCAATGACTCAGCCTGCCTCAAAGGTTCACTCGAGTTCACGCAGCCTCATTCCACTCAAGTTCAAACGTAGTCAATTCCTCCCCATTGTCTCGGGAAAAAGTTACAGCTTCCTCAGCCTCATATTCAAAACACATCCTGAGCAACCCAGAGTCCAGACTCCGACCTTCCCCTCACCTGTGTTCACACTGAACCACACGTCATCTCCTTCACACACGTGACCGGCATTTTCTCAGCCTTATTCCACCACTAAGAGCCTCTCAAGATCTGTTCAAAATTTGATTTAATTCAACATAATAAATATGTACTCATTGCCTGCTACTTCCAAAGCGTCTTTCTCTTCTCACCTCTCTCTGAAGTTCCCATTTCATAATTCCTCATCTTTCTATCCACTGTTTGCCTTGCAGTCTAGTTACATTTGCATCTGATACCTTTACTAAATTGTAAGGTCCTTGAGGACAAAAATGGTGTTTTAAGAATTTTTTTTTTTTTTAATCTCCCATCAGAATCTAAGGGGGACGTCTACAAATCACACCTAGACGATTTTCAGGTATTTGTTGAATTTATTTATATAACTCTGCACAGGTTCAGCCTCACGTGGTTTCCTGACAGAAACGGAGTCAAAGGCAGAGGCTTTGTCCGAACGCTCCGCCGTCACCCTGGTCAGAGGTGGGGACTCCGGAGCCCACCTGTCCAGCTGCCCCTGTGTAAGTCCAGCTTTTGGGTCAGCAACGCAGCCTCCCTGGGCTACTGATTTCTCCCTTATACAATAAAAATAATGAAATGTCTTGCTTTGTAGTACTACTGGGAGGATTAAATGAGCTATTTATGTAAAGTACTTACAACAAATGGAGCCTGAAACAAAGTTTTCAGTAAACCTTGGTTCTTATTAATGTGACATCACCTCTCAAACGTATGCCCTGATGGACCTAGTTACAATCCACACAGTTCCCCTCGGTCATGGGGGTAAAAGTCTCAGTCGATCATCCTCCTCTGGGTCTCGTTCTGGCCTCCACAAAACAAAGTCTACACCTATACAATAAATCAAATTGATTACCAGCAGAATAATGTCAATAAGACTGTGAAACCAAGATAAAATTGACAATTGAGAAGATAAAGTATGTATTTCAGGAAACTTGTCTAAATGGAGAACTGTGTATCTAATAAACCAATCAAATTTGCTACATCATGCCTATTGTAGAGAACACACATGCATTTTCTCTGCATCTAAACCAATGCGTGAATTCTTAATTTTTAAGTCTGATATGGCCAATTTCCTAGTGGGACTTTCCCTTTGTGTCCTCAAGCTCTGATGGTCTTAGCTTCAGGGACAGAGACGGCTGGTTGTCCTCCCTTCTTACATAGTAACAGAGTATTGTCACTGCCCCTGAACCCAGCCCCCGCATTGCTGGGGAGCCCAGGCCACACGGAGAGAGCAGGAGCAGGTGCTTTGGTTGACAGTCCCACTAGGGTCTCCGCCCATCTCCGGCACCGAGTGCCAGACGCGTGAGCAAACCAGCTTCCGATGATTCCAGCCCCAACCTCTGAGCTGCCCCAGCTGACAGCGAGCGGAACAGAGACCAGCTAGCCTTGCAGAACTCTGACCAAATTGCAGGTTTGTGAGTGAAATAAATTCTTTCATTGTTTGCAGCCGGTACATTGTGGGGTAATTTGCTAAGGAAGCACAGAAACTAGAGCAGATGGTTCATTATACAGCAATAGGCAACTGATAAAGGCAGTTATCTACCCCCTGCTTCTGCCTTCGTGCATCTCTCTCAAAACTGCAACCTTCGTCAGAGAGGATGGTCAAGCGTGTACGGCATTGTTTCAGATCCAAATCCGTCTGATCGCAGAGCAATGTTGTCCGATTAGTTGCTCAAGACAAGGTCTGTTACTTGCCGTACCCAGGGAATTTGCAGTTGCTCTTCTGGGCAAGAAAACATCACTCCTATCCCTCAAAAAAAAAAAAAAAAAAAAAAAAAAAAAAAAAAAAAAAAAAAAAAAAAAAAAAAAATCAAACATAGTAAGAAAAATGAAAAAACCTGCATCAAAGAGTGATGTAGTTTTCTGCAAACAATTGGATCATTTATTTCCTCTGTTAATAAAACTATCCAGGATGAGGCTTAAAACAAAAGTTGACGTAAACCTAAAATATAAGCTGTGTGAGAAACAGTTAAGCCTAACCACGTTCCACAAGAAAAAGGCTATGGAAGTTCATGCCGCCACTGAGTCATGGGTTTATAAACTTCAATAGGCCAAATATTCTCATTCACTAAATCGTTATTGTGATAAAAGATATTGATCTGGCTGTTCTGCAGATATTATAAGAATTCATTCAGGCAAAAAAAAGAAAAAAACAGACAAGATAGTGTGTCTCACATCCAGGAGCTAAATAAAATTACAAACAAGGACTGTTACAATACAAACTCGCTAACTGGATACGTAGCTACACTAGTTATTCTAAGGGAATGAGGGACTTCTCAAGTGGCAGACTCAGGGCAGAAGGTGTTGTCACTTGTCAGTCCTTCCTTTCCGGCAGGTTTATGCAACTAGCCTGACCCTTCTGACAGAGCCTAACCACAGCGGTAACAATGCGGGCCTTGAATAACTCACTGAACTCAGAGCGTTACATTAATCCACGTGCTGAGTGAGGCAACCAAAGGCAGAGGTCCTCGTCAGCATGTTGCAATACGGCTTTGTTTGTTTTTTAATCATTTTACACAGTGAATGAAATAAATCTGGATGACTAACTAGATGATGCCAACCACCTGGAAATAGCCAAGCGTTGAAGCCACATTCTCAGAAGCTGATTGGAAGAAACAATGAATCTCTGCAGCTGACCACGCAGGACTCAAGCAGTCTCCTCCCCAAATATCTGTCCTCAGTCGTGAAAACCAGTCCGAGCTGGGTCTCTCCCCACTGCATACACCCCAGTCCCACCCTCTCTGTCCCGGGACTGGGTCCAACCCCATCACTCCTGGCTCAGCCGTCTCCTCTGAGAGCTCAGCGGAACACGCCCAGATGTGGTCAACCAGCATCTGCTCACAACGTTGTTTGATGCATTAAATAACAAATCATCCTTTTATCCAAAGCCATCCTTTTAAACACCATAATTGATAGCAGCCTCTTTTTCTTCATCTTTCAGAATAGTCAGCTATTGTTTTCTTTCTAATCTGGAAAAACTGCTTTCTAGAGAAAGAACTACACATCAATATTTACAACAGTCAAACCCACAGAGAAACAGTACGTTTTATGGCTTTGTCTATGGTATTCATGACAATAACCCCAACTAATCAGTCAGAGAAGCACGTTTTCATTACATTTGGCCGCGCGCGCGCACACACGCACACACACACACGCACGCACACAGCTATGAGACCCTCAGATAGACACTTTCTGTGCTATCAAAGCACTTGATGCAGAAACGGAGAAGGTCAGGATTTCAATCTCCCATTTTCTCAACACTGACCATGGCATTGCCCTTAGAACAAACCCACCACGTGTTGCAAATAGCCTGGTAATCAGATAAAATTCACAAGCACTTTCTAGAAAATAGCTTGCTGTGAATGTCGAAGTGCCCTGCGTAACTTGCACCTCTGCTTTATCTTTAGCAATAGCCGTAACTTGTGCACGGGCACCAGACACACTACTGTGTGCTGCACACTCCGAGGGCTGCTTGAAGGCTGCACATGCCTCGCAGAGCCCACGCGGGCAGACACACGGGAGGGGGCGGCGTCCTCCAGCGCAGACCGAACGGCCGGCCACACCCACTCCCAAGTATGCAGTTGTTTTGTTCCCAGATGCACATCTCATCTCTCTCTCTCTCTCTCTCAATCATCCACCCATTTGAAAAAGCTCCATTTCTATTAGTTTCTATCAGCAAACATAAAAATTTGTTTCAGAATGCAAGTGGAAGTCTTTAAACAATTTCTTTACCGACTGATGAAATTGAAATTATTTTAGTTTAATTTAATATTAATCGAAGAGAATCACTTGGCTGTTTAACTCACCCCTTTATTTGCCAGACAGATTTAGTCCTGCCCTTGAAGGGGTTTACATTGCAGGAGTGGACAAAATATGAAATGCGCATGTAACTGCTAATGATGGGGGGAGAGAATGGCAGGACACGGGGTGTGGGTTGACGCGAGGTGGGAGGGGGGACCGCGCAGTTCTCCCCAAAGCCATGACGTGTGAAGGTGGAAACAAGGCTGAGCAGAAGTCGAGCAGGTCAAGTGCTGGAGGGGGTGGGGCAGGAAGGGGAGCAGGAGGGTGGAAAAGGGAAGGCTGTTCCTTCCGGAGAAACAGCTTGAGTGGAACCACTCGGGTCAGAAATGCATTGTGGGAAACAGGCTTTATCTAACAAATAAGCTTGCGACATGAGTGTCAACATCTTTATTGTAGAAAGAGATCATACAAACGAGATCAACACTGCAAAGGAGGAAAGAGCCAAGGACATAAACAGAAGTCTCAGCAAGCAAATATTATACACACACACACACACACACACACACAGAGAGTTGACCCTTGGACAACCCAAGTTTGAGCGCACAAGTCCACTCAAGTGTGAGCTTTCTGCTGCCTCTGCAAACCTGAGACAGCAAGACCAGCCCTTCCTCTCCCTGCTCCTCCTCAGCCTGCTGGATGTGAAGACAAGGACGAGGAAGACACGATGATCCACTGCCACTTAATGAACAGTAAATATATTTTCTCTTATGATTTTCTTAATAACATTCTTTTCTCTTGCTGACTCCATCGTAAGAATACAGTATCTGATACATACAACATACAAAACACGTGTCCATCCACCGTCTATGTTATCAGCGAGCCCCCGGTCAGCAGTGGACTTGGTAGTTAAGTTTCGGGGGAGTCAAAAGTTATACACAGATTTTTGACTGAGGGGGCAGTTCCCCTAACCCCGCATTGTTCAGGGTCTAGTGTGTCTGTGTGTGTGTGTGTGTGCGCGTGCGCGTGTGCTAGGAGACACCATTTTCTCCCTGCCCTAATGACAAGGATGAAGAGGACGGAGGATCCCGGCACTGGGGCACGCTGGGGTTGGCTGCAGTCCCAGGGCGCCACCCGGCCCCAAGCAACACCCCTAGTAAGACACATCCTGCGTGTCAGAAACCCCGTGGAATACGACCACGCAGGAAGGGTGTAGACAATTTCCCGACATGGCAGGGACTGAAGTCGTCCCGCAAATGTTTATCAGGCACTTCAATCCCACAAGGCGCAGGCACTGTGGGTGCCGCAAAGAGGGGGAAGACCCTCTCCGTCCTCAAGAACTAGCTGGTCTACTGAGGGAAGAGAAAAGTACACATCTAGGCATCAGATATGGCAAACATGAAAGAGGTACAAAAAGTGCTATTAACAACGGAAGTCCCCAAAGAAAAAGACGCATCTGATGTTGAGGGATTGAGGAAGACTTGGGAGCAGATCTGGCATCGGAAATCGGCCTTGCGGTACCGGAGAAGGAAGGAGTTGGGTTCAGGTAGGTCCTGAGGGTGGCAGGGTAGACAGATGAGCTCCATCCCTGCCTCTTGGAGTCTACGGTCTGGCCAAGGGCATTAAACAAGTACACAGAGAAGATGACAGCTCAGGGAGCCATGAGAATGTCACAAAGGCAAGTATTGAAAAATACAACAAAACCCGGCGTCAGTGAGGATGTAGGAACCTGAACCTCCAACACCGCACTGGAGGGAGAGTCAATCGGCATAAACCCTTTGAGGAGCAATTGATCAAAGTATAAAAAGGCAAATCCTGTGACTCAACAATTACACAAACATACCTAGAGAAACTTTTGCACAAGAAGAAATGCCAAACTGTTCAATCCGGCAAGGTTTGCAACAGTGAAATATTAAAACACCCTAAGTGTTTATTAACAGGAGATGACATGAATAAATAACAGCATTTTCATACAGTAAACCTTAGTAGCAAAGATTATAAATTAGAATTACGTGAATAAATCTCAAAGGCGTAGGAAGCAAGTTGCAGAGTGATATTATCAGTGTGTTATGACTTCTATGAGGTTCAAAAACATGCACAACAGCACTATACATAGTTTACAGATGCACACATACGCAGTAAAAGTATGAAAGCATGAATGGGAATGATGAACACCAAACTCAGGCTAGTGGTTGCTTCTAAATAGGGAAAGAGAATGAAAATGGGGAGGGGTATAGAATGGACTTCAAATATATATGTACTTCTTTCCCCGGCAGAAAGCTCTTGAAGCCAGAAAATGCCAGTCATCTCTAAGTCCTCAGCACCCAGCACTACGCCCCACAGGTGACAGAAACAAATGGCCACTGAGTGTGCTGACCCACGATCATTGCTGGGATGCTTGCGCCATGGCTTTGCTTGGACACATCATCCCTTCCCACCGTCTCTTCCAGCTGCATAAAAACAAGTGCAAATATGTTTGTTTACTGTTCAGAAAATGTAAATGCTTGAAAACCCCGTCAAAAGCTGGCACAATGACAGACCTTAGCAAGACAGGGTCAATCAGAAAAAGTCATCTAACTAGGAAATGGCCAAAGATGACAAGTGATCCCCTGACAAAGGGGAACTTTCCAGACTCTGCAGGTATTTAAAGTAGAGTGAACAGTCTACTAGGAACAAAAGTTACACGAGTGAGGTGAGAATCACGTGACCTCAAAGACTTTATGACTCTCGCTTCAAAGGCCATCCAAGGAAGTGGCCTAAAATTCCCTCATCCTGTCATTAGATGTGATCTCTGTCCCCCGCTCCGTCCCTTGTACACAATTCTGCATTTCCCCCCGATCTTCTCCGTATCTTCGTCCGCACTAATGACAGGAATTAAAGCAATTCCTGAGCTGTTCGTAGGCCGACCGCCGTCAGGAGGAGCAGAGAACGTTCCCGTTCAGGACAGCCCAGAGCGAGTTACCCCGTGTGACCACGTCCACACTGCTGAAGACGCCATCCTGTTTTCGGGTCCCTCCAGTTCGTCAACCACGAGTCTGCCGAAAGACGCTCTCACACCAGGAGCGCACGGCAGGCTGAGACCCCACCTCCCACAGAGGGACGTGCCCATCTAGAGACAATGACATCTCTGGGGGCCTCGGGCAGGGAACTATCCTCGGTGTCTGCAGTGACGAAATCCGTGCGCCCAGCAGCTACAATAAAGGCTTAGGAAGAAACACAAGGCCAAGCCTTCAAGTGAGAGTTGGGAACAGTTACGAGCATTTAACCCAGCTATGGGCTAACTTCATGCAAATAAACCTTCACACCAAGGAAGTAACTTCCTCGGGAGCCCAGACACAGCGGGCGGTGGTTGCCATAGCGGCAGGAGCGGGCTTTTGCCTTTTTCCAGTTCTTTCCGTGTTGGAGGGTGGAGGGAGAGGCTCTGTGGACTGCAGCTTGAGCTAGAGGAGCAGCCCAGCGGGGCCGGGCGTTTGATCCTGAGAGGAAAAGACGACGTTACCCAGAAAGGAAGCCTCGGCGTACAGGGGCGAACTGGCCGGCGAGGCCTCCCCTCGGGAACCAGTCTGACCGGCAGGGGCAGCCCAGCACGGAGAAATCTGGAAAAAGGAAAAACGATGGGGCGGGCGGGAGCTTAGCTACCGAGATGAAACTGTGTGCAGAATACAAAGAGAAGGACCACTGAACACGCAGTGCCACCCTGAAGGTACAGGCTCCAACTGAGCATCGTCACAAGGTAACAGACATCGAGGCCACTATTTGGAATCAGGAACTGCAGGTCTGCGAATTGTGAGGGTTTCCCGTTCTTTCAAATCTTACAAGTTTCTGCTTTCGGCTGCTGGCTGTGAGACGAAGGTGAGCTGCTGAGTGTGGCTCAATAGACCAATCCTCTGAAATTCCCAACGGGCTCTCAGGAGGGGAGGGGAGGACCCAGCAGGAGGGAAAGACTCGCAGGAGTTGGAAATGCATCAAAATAAATGTTTCAAAATTATTACCCTTTTTAGGGTATTTCTTATTTTCTCCCACGTAATGTAATTGTCAATCACCTGTGTGTCTAAAGACCAGCGTAAGAAGGAAAAGGAGACCTCAGTAGCAATGAGTCTTTTACGCAAAGTGCCTTCTCGCAACAGTGTTTCAGCTCCTGCGCTTGCTGTGCGGTGAGCTTCGCACACAAGGTGAACTAACCGCGTGAGGACTCGGTCTACCCCAAGAAAGTGTGCGGGTCCCCCAAATTACACAGCAACATCCCCTACGACTGCTCCGTCGCAAACCCAAACGCTCTGCATCTCGCTCCCTGTCCTCATCCAGCAGATTTGCTCCACACGCATTCACGGGGCGCCAACTACCTGCCGGGCGCCCCACTCCATGCTCCACCCTCCTGGTTTCTCTACCACAGTTTATCCACATTCTTCCCGTTCTGATGCGAGTTTCCAAAGACCATAATTATCTAAGTACCCCAAATCTAATACATCTATAAAATTTCGTTGATCGAATAGGTATCAATAGATTTTAAATAAAAAAGAGAACTGTATCTTGTTCCTGATTAGGAAGAGTCAGCATTATAAATGTATCAAGTCTCCCTAAATAAAATATAAATTCAATTTTGTCCCAACGTTATGGGTTGAATTATACTGCACCCCGAAATCCGTATGCTGAAGCCGTAACCCCGGCACCTCAGAGCGTGGCCTCATGTGGAAAGAGCCTCATCACAGATGCAGTTGAGTGACGACGAGGTTCTGCTGGGGCAGGTGGGCGCCCAGTCCCGCATGACTGGTGTCCTTACGTAGGGGACCGTGGACACCGGTGCGCGTGCAGAGAACCCACATGAACACCAAGACGGCCAGGGACAGAGGCCTGGAACAGATCCTCCCCCACACCCCTCAGGGGGAGCCGGCCCTGCCACACCCCGACTGTGGACTTCCGGCTTCCAGAACTGCTGCTCAAGCCACGCATTTGTGCTGCTTCGTCACAGCAGCTCCAGCAAGCTGACGTGATCAGTACCCAATGAACAAGCTCTATGTTTGGAACTCCCCCCCTGAGATGCAAGTCACCCTCAAATCTGGTCCCAACCTACTTTTCTGGATTTTTTAAAACTATGACAAAAAAAATGGCATCGACATTCCAGGAATCTATCCGTAGGAAGACAGGTGGAAAAGCGCAAAGATGCGTGTGCCAGGGAGGACGCACTTTACCACACTGTTAGGACAGGAGAGAGGGGAAGGGAGGGAGGGGAAAACGTCAGGAACCTGCAAGTCCAGTCCCCGTAGCCCGGCATGGGATACAAACAAGCAAATGCATTAAGTGTTGTCACAGGCACAGCTGTTAGAAGGGAGTGGCAGGCACCTGAGCATAGAGGAGTAAGGAGCATCAGCAGAGGAGATAAACCCGGGCGTCTGCTGTTAAAGTAGACAGGGTTTGCGGAAGGATGAGGTGAGAGAGAGACTCCAGCCGCAGGGCACAGTCCAGATAGGGCGTCGGCATCGTGAGAGACCCCGGCACTTGGGATGCTGCCTGGGGTCCCCCCAGACGAGAGTGAGAAGAGGGAGGTGGAGGCTTCCGGGGTGCAGAGAAGAGGCTCAGTGGTCAGCGAGCCCTGACCAGCCCGGGCTGTTGGTGCTAAAGCAAAGGCCATCGAAATGGGCCCACCCAGCTGATTCACAGGCTCACGTGGAAAAAATACCAGCTTCTCCACTAAGTGCTGGATTCAGTGTGTTTGATAATGTGATACTACATCATACAGCAGCAAGTATAACTTACAAGTGTATTTTTTTCTTTTTTTTTAAGCCTCAAATTGCAGTTAACAAACATGCTTCTATTAACATCTACTTAAATTGGAGGCACAGGTTCAAAACGTTTATGCTGAAGAGGTAAGAAATCAAAACAGTTTGGAGCTCACTGTGTCAGCCTCTAGACGGGGAAGATCTTTCCCACGAGGCCCTCGCCGAGGCTGCTCCCTCAGCCCAGGAAGGGAAGGGCCAGGGACCGAGGGCACAAGGGTCCGGGTCTCCCTTGGAAGTGGTAAAAAATGTCCTAAAATTGGGGTGATGGCTGCACAACTCTGTGAATATACTAAAAAGCATGATTTGTACAATTTATGTGGGTAAATTGTACAGTATATGAATTATTTTTCAATAAAGCTGTTACCAAAAAAAAAAAAAAAATCTTTAAAAACGAAAAGAAGAATTAATGCATTGTGTTTCCTTATGCATTGCAAATATTGCTTCTAATTCCTGGGTCAGTGCGGGCCGAGGAGACGGCAGGAATCACCAGCAGCCCTGGGATAAATGCAAGAACGTCCTCATCTGTGGAGACGCAGACAAGCACAGGCAGCCGAACGTTCAGGAACAAGAGACCCGACAGCTGTGCTGGGTCTTCACGCCGCCCGATTCAGACACCACCCCGGCCTGCACCAGTCGGCCGGACCCCCCCATCCGTGGGTGGGATGTTTCTGGTCTAACCAAACCTAAAGCAGCCTCTAAGCTGAAGTTCTAGAAGAAATAACAGGACAGGTACCTTTCACGTCACAGCGTCACACACCTGTGTGTATACACACGAACAGAACAATGCAAAAGTTCCTAGGACTATATTCAATGTACCCTGATACTTTGTTTCATCTCATTTTTGTGAAACGCTAGTCACCACCCACTGGCCTGACTTCATTACCCTCGTCAGGGTCACACCCAGCAGCTTGAAAATCCCTGTTCTCCAGGTGAGTTGGTGAGACAAACAGGCACGTCTCTCCTGCCCTGGTCCACGGGTCTAGGATCCAGAATTAATCCACTCGACAAGAATTTTCCCTCGGTTTAATAAAAGACGTCGCAATTAACATATGTTCTGTATTATGAAAACCAGATTTCTCAAGAGCAGATGTGCAATCCCGGCTCTGTTACTTTATTGAAAAGGACTATTTGGTTTTCCTTGAAGATTCCATGAATCGTAGTCATCTACTTTGGATCGACATCACTGCATTAATAATAAAAACAGCATTTTGCTGCCCAAGGACTGTCTTACTTATTTGCAGATACACACAAGAACGGGGACGCTGTCACAGAAGCAGGTGTCACTGTTTACCCAACTTACCGAAGTCCCTGCAGTCTTCGCTTGCGACACCTGCTCCGCTTGAAATGCAGGGACTCCGTCTGACCTTCAGATGTGTCTATGATGCCGCATCACGCTGCTCCCCGTCAGTCTCTAACTCAGAATCTCACACACCCTGAGGCCATTCTTCCTTTCCCTCTCATGACAATTCAATTTCTGAAGCCAGTTGCCATTTTTCAAGAAACTTTGAAACATCAAGAAGAGCACTGGAGGCCGGGCGCGGTGCCTCACGCCTGTCATCCCAGCACTCTGGGAGGCCAAGGCGGGAGGATCGCTCGAGGTCAGGAGTTTGAGACCAGCCTGAGCAAGAGCAAGACCCCGTCTCTACTAAAAATACAAAGAAATTATATGGACAGCTAAAAATACATACATAGAAAAAATTAGCCGGGCATGGTGGCGCAAGCCTGTAGTCCCAGCTACTCGGGAGGCTGAGGCAGGAGGATCACTTGAGCCCAGGAGTTTGAGGTTGCTGTGAGCGAGGCTGATGCCACGGCACTCTAGCCCAGGCAAGAGAGTGAGACTCTGTCTCAAAAAAAAAAAAAAAAAAAAAAAAAAAAAAAAAAAAAAAAACAAAACAGAAAGCATTGGAGGTTTTATCACTTGTCTGCATAGTAAGTGTTACCAGTTGGATTTATATGCAGGCTTTTACTAGTTTAATCACAAACACATGGTTTATTTCTGTAAATTCCCGCTAGTTGCCGAAGGGCTCAGGCTGTTGTCTTGCAGCCCTGAGTCAGCACATCTGGCCTTTTGTCCACCGTTCCAGAAGGGTCAGTGGCACATTCACTCATTAGCTGGGATCAAAATAAAGCAACCAACATCCAAAACTCAGTCCCATGCTGGCCTGCAAATACTGGCCTCTAAAAGGTACGGTTCCATGAACTGTGTCTATCTGAGAATCTCTTGGGATGATTTTCCCTTCTCTACTGGTTGGAAATCACCCAGTCCTTCATCTGTTTTAACGAACACTTGTGTGGGGCCTTCACAGACACAGAGGTTTCAAAAGCACGAGAGGACGAGGAAGGCAAGTCTAACCCTCCACACCCTGTTGTATCATCCCCGACACACCCATCCCCGCCCTCGTCGTACTGCCAAATCTCACAGGTCCCGTCTATGCTTCGAAAAATCAGTGACTGGCAGAATGGAGACCCCCAGCACTATGTTCTGATCAGACCTGCAGCTGAGAATCATCTTCAGTTTGGAAAACACACTGGCAGCGACCCTCGAACCCTTTGCCAAGAAAGACCTATTTTAGAACAATTTTTCAATGTCCTGAGGCTTCAAACCATAATCCTTTAGGGAAATTCATTCTGTTGTATTTGAACTTTTAATTCTTTCCACAATTGCAATGCTCTAGGAATCCATTCACGGAGGGAAATAAAATCCACTTTAAGTTGACGTATATTTATCTCAGCCACAAAGAGCTGCAGTCCTCCAAAGAGAGCATTTGTTTCGCTGAACCGTTCTGGGAACCCATCCGTGAAGAGAAAGGTGCTGCCAAGACCAACAGATACTGAAACAAGATAGAGAGGCCAGTAGCTACCACCATCTCCAGAACGCACAGAAACTCTAATCTCAGGCTATCGGTGCGAAATTAATTTCCATTTTCAGGCTACATCAACTCCATTTGAAAGTGTCATGGAAAGCTACAGCTCAGGGGACAAACAGCTAAGGAAACTTCACGTACTTTCATGCCTTACTTGAATACACGATTGGAGGAACTAATTGTAACAACCCACTTTCACTGTTTTTCTTGAAAATATTAACAGTGCTTCAGTTGCAACTTTCACTGCCAAAAAATCTGAGGACAAAAATTCCACAGGTGCCTCCGATCCTTCCTGCTTTTTGGCCGTGTCACAGAGGATCTCATTCCAGAAGACGGCGGTGGCTTTCCGCCCAGCCACAGCTTGAGAACACAGAACGGTTCGCCTTGCCCAGTGCACCTTCCCCAGCAATCAATCAAATGATTACCAATCGGAGGCTGGAAATGCAAGCAGGAAGTTTAGCAAAGAACGGGGCAATGTTTAAGACCCTCTTCATGTGTACCTACAAAAGCACACAGAGGATATTGAGCAAGACGCGGAGCTGGAAAGAGTTGGCAACATTGTCAGTAAATAACCCAGCTCTTTAACTCAGTCTGGTGGGGCCTGGTGTTCACATCAGAGACTGTGGATGATCAGACTTGGCAAGACACAGTCCACACACAGATTCCTTTTACGGGGACTGTATCCCCAACCACCAGAGAAGAGGAGCTTATCCTAAGAGATACTCAAATCCCGCGTGTTGAGCAAGACTGAAACCTCATTGCCCCGGAGGGCAGCCAGGGATCGCGCGACGCCCCTCCTTAGGGCTCACATTGCCCTTGGCAAAGGTTTACGGTTGTGTTGGCTCCTTTGTTCCGGGGGTCATTTGAGGACAGAAAGGCTGCTGTGATGGGTTGACCACCCTAATGAGAGGTAGAGAGTCCCAGACAAAGATGCCATTCTGCTGGGCACAGCTACAAACCAGCCTGACACCAGCCGTGAAGATAAACGTCATGTATAAATATTGATTTCCCTCAAAATCCTATAATCGTTTGTCATTCTCACCACTTCTCAATATCAAAACTACAATAATAAACTCATACTATGCCCTGCACAATAGGAAAAATATATATATATCTGAAAAGTCACCAAATGGCTGTTTAGGAGAAGCAAAAATAGAATTTTGCACCAAGAAAATCTGCCAGAATGTAAACTCAAACCAAATGAGCGTCTGGGTTTTTGGAACTATTCGGACCCGTGGAGCTGGAGAAGCTCTTTGGTCTCTGCCCAGCCTCGCGCACATTTCGACTCTCTCCAGCCCCGCCGACTACAGCCACCCAGACAGAAATATCTGCGCCGCCTGAGACTGCAGAGATTTCTCTGAGAGGCAGCCTCTTCCATCAGTCACAGTTTCAGCTAAGACTGGTCAGTCGAGTTGCCTCGAGTCTGTGAGTTTTACGTGGGCACGTCCTTCGAGACAGAGCAAGCCACACAGACAGAAATTGCTCAGGTGCTTATACCAGGAGTTCTCCAGCCCGAGACCACATTCCCTTCCACCCTTCGGAGGCTGGAATCGGAGGCTCTGCCGCACCTGCTCCTCGAGGCTCTGTCATCCAAGCTGCTCCCTTGGTTAACTGAGAACATTCCATTTTATCTGGCAGGAGAGCTCTTGTTCACCAGGTGTATTTCCAGTGTTTTCAGAAAAGAGTTCAGCCATTGCTTACAAATACTGTAAATTAATACATGTTCATTTCTCCTAGGAAATGGTACTTTTGGATCACATGGGAAGGTTTAAAAAAAAAAAAATACAGCTGGCTTCCTGAAATCTGGAAAGCTTTACAACATGAAAGAAGAATGGCTTCATTGGATAATAAGCCATCTGCAATAAGAGTAAAGTCCATACTGCTATTAGATGTGTTTATCCACTGATTCATCTGAATATTCCTTGATTTGCTTTAAATACTATAATCAAATGTTGTTACTTAATTCAACATAGATTCAGGAAAAGCAATTTGCAGTCTCACAGGTGGTCTGAATTCGCTGTTGGTTACATCTGATGTACTCCGCAGGGCAGGAAGAAAAAAATATCCAATATGATTTTTGTTCTCTTTACATTGGAGCATGAGACACAAAGCTGAGGGAACTCACCCCCCAAAAGTGAGACTGTTGCTTGCTAGCTTATATTTCCATTTAAACAAATCTCTAACTAAACACACGTGAAAAATGATAGCATCCTTCCTTCGATAAACATCTAGCATCAAACATTGGCAGGCAAAACTTAAGTCACTTCCTGAATTGCTAAACAAACAGCGACACAAAAGAATCACTCAATACATTCGTATGTCTCCCTTTCATTCGCTTAGCAATTCCTTTCTTCAAATTAAAAATCTTAGTTTCCCAGCAATTATTGTTTATCCCAGCTAAATGACTGATGTATAATAACATAATTACATGTGACAAACTGAGGGGGAGGGGGAGGAGACATGAGTGGCTTGAACGAATGGATTGAATCTGTAGTTGTTTCCACCCTGCATCACTGTGACAAGTGTGCTTTCGTGAGGAGCTACATTCGCATTTCTAAGTGTTACAAAGTCTCTTCCTTTGTCAACACAGTCAGCCAAAGTAAGGACAGGGTGCCTCTTTGGAAAATGCAGGTAACGTCAACTCACAGCAGTGACCCACACAAATGAATTCTCAACTAGCACTGACATCAGTCAGCTAATTGGTCCGTTATGTTCCCTGTTTCTCTCTTCACTCATTTGCTCCACGAATATTAACACGAGAGCCCTGGGTGTGCCGGGAACAAGCTAAGCAAGGTACAAAAGTGAGCAGCACTAGACGCCGATGCCCAGTGGCCAAACTCCTGTCTCTTGTGAAATGCTTTGGTGGTTGGTTCTGGCCCCTCTGTCCTCTTTGATTTTAAAATTAATGTCTGTGAGAATCACATCTCTTGTTCCATGCCCAGTTTCCATGTTCCCACCAACCCAAGAGTTTAGGGACAGAGACAAAGCAGCAAGACTAACTCTGATTTTAATTAGTCTCTATTTTCTTAGCAGATGTGTCTCTGTCTCACACACACCCTGTACAAAATTAATATATTAATACTATTAGCTTCTATCATTATTCAAACTAGTTTATATTAGCAAAACGGATATTTAATATGAATTTCTTAAAAGGACTTTCATTCTTTAGGAAGTCAAAATAGAAAACAAGGAAAAGAAAAAGCGATTATTAATATAACTTTGCAACCTAAGCTCCCAAATGAAATAGCACTGACGAGAAGTAAGAACTCCCCACTATTTAGAAATGCATTTTTTAAATATCTGTGAAGATCCTGTTTCTGATTTGTTTTCCAAATCCCATGCATATTTTAGATGTTGAGGGTGGGGAGGAAGAAAAATTCCAAATATTTGATACAAATTCCACCCCCACCTTCATTGCCCCTCATATTAAAACCAAGGCACAATGAGGTCTTTACCAAAGTGGAAAAAAATGACAGATTTGCGAGACAGAGAGAGAGAGCATGCCCGAAGTTTATAAGCCTTTCTTTATGGAGCTCAAAAACAAGAGAACAACAGAGAAAATTGAACCAAGGAGGCTAAAATACCAGTATTTTTACAAATACATTAGTTAGATCTTTACTTAAAATATCGCTAATAGATTTTAGTGATAAGGAAGTTGTTCGGTTTTCATTTTTCATTAAAATAGAAGCAAATTTAATTTTGCTTGATTTCTACAAAATTTAGATATGCATTTCCACATCTTGTTTCTAGTAAATTAATTTCAATGCAAGAGAGCAGCTGAATTAAAACTCGACGGCCCAGCCTGAGCAAGAGTGAGACCCCATCTCTACTAAAAATAGAAATTAGCTGGACAGCTAAAAATATATATAGAAAACAATTAGCCAGGCATGGTGGTACACGCCTGCAGTCCCAGCTACTTGGGAGGCTGAGGCAGGAGGATCGCTTGAGCCCAGGAGTTTGAGGTTGCTGTGAGCGAGGCTGACGCCACGGCACTCACTCTAGCCCGGGCAACAGAGTGAGACTCGGTCTCAAAAAAAAATAAAAAAATAAAAAAAACTCGATAGCAATTCATGTCATCTGTGACTTTCCACGGCAAGGAAGTGGCGGGAAGAGGGGCTGGGGCCGTTGACATCTATTCGAGCAGCACCGAGGGAGACAGACCTGCCAGACACCACGAGACCAAAGTAAAACCCAGTATGAGAGAAAAGAGTCTGTGAACAAGGACTCAAGGACTGAAGACCAGACACACGGTTCTGCCACATACTCATATTCAGCGTCGTCGTAAAGGCTTCGGAGAACTTCATGGATTTCCTTTATCCTTAAGTCACCATAGAATTGGGGCTGCCATGTCACCAAGAGAGGTATCTTTTCTCTATTTTGTAGAAGGCGAAATTCCGGAAGACGCTCATGACATCTCAGGCCAGAGAAACCCAGTGGTGCCACACGGTGACACTTACCAATCACCGGCTGACACGACAAACCGTCCTGCTGAGCACAGGCAGTTTTCACACTTCTGCCTGACAGGTTTAATTCCCGAGGAAAGTGTTGAAGTCACAGATATTCTGGCAGGATGTGATTTTCCCATAGAAACACTGTCCTAATTAGATGCTAGTTTCCTGATTCAGGCCCTTAAAAAATAAAATTCTTACAAAGACCCTGTTGAATCACCTGAAAAAGCACATGACTAAGCATTAAACAATATTTTCTTAAAATTATTAAGTGAATTATAGAGGGCAAACTAATAAAATTAACACTAAAGTCCGCCTCATGGTTTGTTGTGAATTTCTTCTTCTTTCGTCTCCCTTCCCTCCGGCTGCAGTAACTGACAAAGTACAGGGACACTGCCTGAATCATGGAGAACCCAGCAAAGCGTCTAGTATACAGGAGGTGCTCAATAAATAAGTTGAACAAATCACCAAGTGAATCAATAAAGACTTCCGGAGCTTCAAGTGTGCCCATTCCCCAGACAGTGCACATCGTACTCATCATGTAGGTATGCACCCATCCCCTCCCCCCACCCACATCTCTGTCCGACACCCAGTTGATGTTATTCCCAAATGTGCACTTAGGTGATGATCAGGGAAACCGAATTGCTGGTGAGTACATGTGGTGCTTGTTTTTCCATTCTTGGGATACTTCACTTAGTAGAATGGGTTCCAACTCTCTCCAGGAGAACAAAAGGGATTCCATGTCACCGTTATTTCTTATAGCTGAGTAGTACTCCATGGTATACATACACCACATTTTACTAATCCTCTCATGTATTGATGGGCATTTGGGTTGTTTCCACATCTTTGCAATTGTGAACTGTGCTGCTATAAACATTCGGGTGCAGGTGTCTTTTTTATAGAATGACTCGGGGGGAGGGAGGGTAGGGGCAATATGTATAACCTGAACTTTTGTACCCCCACAATAAGCTGAAATAAAAAAAAAAAAAAAAAAGACCATCCCTTCACCAACACTTCACTATGTAGGGCAAGTAAAAAAAAAGACTTCCGGAGACACGAGGGCAGGGGTGAGTGCTCTGTTGTCCTCCCCTTTTTGCAGCCCTCCTCTCGGCCACACGCGTCTTGTCTGTCGCGGGTGTTAGAAGCCACTCAGTGTTTCTCCTGCAGTGGAGCTGGGCTGCGTTCCCATCGGACTTGGGAGCAATTACCCGGTGCGGGTGCGAGGGCAGGACCTGCCAAAGTCAGGCTTGTCCTGGAGATAAGCAAGCAGCCACAGCCCCGGCCGCCTGCAGGAGCACCTCCCACCCGCGCGGCCCCCGGGCCCCCGCGCCTCCCACCCGCTCAGGCCCCGGGCCCCCGCGCCTCCCACCCGCGCGGCCCCCGGGCCCCCGCGCCTCCCACCCGCGCGGCCCCCGGGCCCCCCACGCCTCCCACCCGCGCAGGCCCCGGGCTCCCGCGCCTCCCACCCGCGCGGCCCCCGGACCCCCGCGCCTCCCACCCGCGCAGGCCCCGGGCTCCCGCGCCTCCCACCCGCGCGGCCCCCGGACCCCCGCGCCTCCCACCCGCGCGGCCCCCGGACCCCCGCGCCTCCCACCCGCGCAGGCCCCGGGCTCCCGCGCCTCCCACCCGCGCGGCCCCCGGACCCCCGCGCCTCCCACCCGCGCAGGCCCCGGGCTCCCGCGCCTCCCACCCGCGCGGCCCCCGGACCCCCGCGCCTCCCACCCGCGCGGCCCCCGGACCCCCGCGCCTCCCACCCGCGCAGGCCCCGGGCTCCCGCGCCTCCCACCCGCGCGGCCCCCGGGCCCCCGCGCCTCCCACCCGCTCAGGCCCCGGGCCCCCGCGCCTCCCACCCGCTCAGGCCCCGGGCCCCCGCGCCTCCCACCCGCGCGGCCCCCGGGCCCCCGCGCCTCCCACCCGCTCAGGCCCCGGGCCCCCGCGCCTCCCACCCGCGCGGCCCCCGGGCCCCCCGCGCCTCCCACCCGCGCAGGCCCCGGGCTCCCACGCCTCCCACCCGCGCGGCCCCCGGACCCCCGCGCCTCCCACCCGCGCAGGCCCCGGGCTCCCGCGCCTCCCACCCGCGCGGCCCCCGGGCCCCCGCGCCTCCCACCCGCCCAGGCCCCGGGCCCCCGCGCCTCCCACCCGCGCAGGCCCCGGGCTCCCCACGCCTCCCACCCGCGCGGCCCCCGGGCCCCCGCGCCTCCCACCCGCGCGGCCCCCGGGCCCCCGCGCCTCCCACCCGCGCAGGCCCCGGGCTCCCCACGCCTCCCACCCGCGCGGCCCCCGGACCCCCGCGCCTCCCACCCGCGCGGCCCCCGGGCTGCCGGCTGCACTCCCGATGCTTCTCCCTACCCAAAGGTCAGGCTCTTCGCTGACAGCTGCTCCCCTCCCCCGACACCAAACAGTCCTGCTCAAAGCAGCTTCTGTGCACTGATCATCACCGTTCCCTGACATCCTAAGTTACAGGAATTGAGAATAAGCATTTAGAAACTTTTACAGAAATCTGACCACTGCCACCACCTCCCAGCACGCGATCACAGGGCCCGTCTTGCTGACCAGGATGTAAACCTGTTAGGTGTCGGCCAGTTGGCCCGGGTGAGTTGCGTGGGATGCAAGATGCATATTGTCGTGTACACTTGGCCCTGTATCACAATGGACTGGAAATTTAAAAAACAAAAACAAAAATATAGCCATTCAGCACAGAAGTTTGCGCAGCTCTGTGGGAAAGAGCACAGGCATCGGACTCTTTGCTCCACTACCCACCTGACTACGTGACTGAGCAGGTCACTCAACCTCTCTGAACCTCCCCCCCTCATTGGAGCAGACACGGAGGAAGGAAGCGACGTTTCCGTCTCCGTTAAATGAGCAGCTGCCTCCGCATTCCGCGCAATGGGCACTTTTCCGTATTTGTTCGATACTAGGGCCAGTCACATACTGGCATATGCGTCGGGTGTGGTTTGATCCACAGCTGGATGAACAAAATGGTAGCCGTCCTACAATAACCCAGTAATTCCCACATGCAGCACTTTCCCATATCCCAATCAGAAGACACTTTGGCGGCAAACTCAGTGCACAATGGACTAGATGTGGATATGATAATCCTGTGGTCACTGCAGGGTCCAGACTTGACCACCTGCAACAATCCACTCTGGGCCATCGTCAAAGCAAAAAAATTCTCAGTTCCATCCAACAATCGCTAAAGACCTGGAAACAGCTTTCTGGGACTGCTCTAATGACTTGCAATCATAAATATGAAAAAACATATCCTGGAAACAGAAAAAAAAAATTGAATTTATGTGGAAAATGAAGGGAAACACACAGATAACTTCAAGTAGCACGCACAGGGCCATTCGGGCCACTCTGTAAACGAAAAGCAAAAACCTTTTCTCGTTACTGTGAAGCTCACCTGCAACTCCCCAAGCACAGAACCCGGGGAAAGCAGATAGCAAATAGAAGTTCCCTTTTGATCCTTCCAATGCTATTTTCGCCTGTGAAATGGTGCTTTAATTCTTTCCTCCTTGATGTAAGCTAATTCCATTACAGAGTTTCCTTCCTATTCGTTACAGACGCCATCTGGGTAGAAGCCTAATGACATGTCAGTGACACCACCCACAATGGCCCTGAAACTTTTTCACCCTCAATCTGTAGGACGATCAGCGACCGTCCCCAAAGGGTCACTAAGAACAGGAAAGCGCCACGACGCCAAGCCTGATTCATGACATCAGCGCCGGGCTCAGGCTCAGGCTCCCTGCACACTTCTGGCTCCTGTTACACTAGTTGAGCGCGAGGCCACTTGGGTCACACAGGACCTTGCAACGTTTCTGCGGAGAAGAAGAGCTTTTCTGTGTCCCTTCCTTACAAACGCATCTCATCAGCATTGCTGTCTAGACACACCGAGATACTTTTCATGGACACAAATAGGTTGGGTTTTTTGTTTTTTTTAAGTGAAAAAGGGATTTACTTTTAATTTAAGGCAGGCACACAGCTACAGTGGCCCTTCTTGAAATCCTTCTTGAGAGCAGATTTTTGTGCCAAGCTCGCATGCAGAAATAAACAGCATAGCGAAAGGGATCTCAGGGCCATGACAGCATTTGTCACGTTCCCTCGGAGACCCTGGAGACGGCTTTCATTTTTAGATAAAAGGATTCACCTTGCAGGGAGGAAGTGCAGAAGACGAGCCAGAAACCATGCATTTTTACCCCAATTTTCTGCTTTATAAAATATCTCCCTAGTGGATTTTTTTCTACCAGCTCTACACTTCCAAAATGCACCCAGACACTGACCGAATCCTAGTTCCCATCCTCCACAAGTACTCAAACACATATTAAATTCCTTCGGTATGACCGAAGCTTATGCACAGAAATTTGGAAATTTCTGAATTCCATTTCCAGTCCCGAAGGCATCTCACACAGAGTGCCCTGGTGCCATTATCGTAATTACTTTCCACGCTGCCTCTACAATCCCGAGGATAAAATGGAAAAGCTGTTTTGTTGGAACTTGTCCTGCAAATAGCACAATGACAATGTGAGAGAAAAAATCTCACAGCATTAACTGGCTCACAAAGATTATTCTTAATACAAGATGTCCCCAACATATGGACGTTATTTCTGAATGACGCAGACTCGAGCAGGTCCTACGTAAGCCGGCAATCGCAATTTCCCAATGGGGGCAACGGCTCCCCTTGTCTAAGTCTGAAAAGCTCAAGGAGAAGGGACCTAGGAGCGCGCCCACATCAGGGTAAATATCCAAAAGCACCATCTCTACACAGACGGAGCAAAGCGCGAACCGTGGAATCCAGTCCGGGCATCCAGATCTAGGCGAGGAGACAAAAGGCTCAAACCCCACTACCAACGTCACCTCCAAAGAGGGAACCAGGATTCTTGGCATCCCAATTTACAATCCAGAATGTATTTTTTTTTTTTTTTAAGAAAAAGAAAGTTTAAAGAGACTTCCCTGTGACTCTATGGACTTTGTTGGAATTAACTTTATAAAAAGCTATAAATGAATGGAAAACCATCTACACCACTGAAAGAGGAACAAATACAGAATAATAGTTACTTTTTTGTGTGGGAGGGTCATTTTTTTATTTCAGAATATTACAGGGGTACAGACATTTTGGTTACATGTATTGCTTTTGCACAGTTTGAGTCAAAGTTACAAGTGTGCCCATCCCCCAGATAGTGGGCATTGTGCCCGTGAGGTGTGAATTCACCCCCCCACCTGCCGGATTTCCGTTGCGTGTTACTTCCATATGTGCACGTAAGTGTTGATCAATTAGTTCCAGTTTAATAGTGAGTACGTGTGGTGTTTGTTTTTCCATTCTTCAGTACTTCACTTAGGAGAATGGTCTCCAGTTCCATCCAGGTTGTTACAGAAGGTGCTAGTTCTCCATTTTTTATGGCTGAGTAGTAGTACTCCATGGTGTAGATATACCACATTTTATTAATCCACTCATGAATTGATGGGCACTTTGGTTGATTCCACATCTTTGTGACTGTGAATTGTGCTGCAATAAACATTCTAGTGCAAGTATAATTTTAATAAAATGACCTTTTTTCCTTTGGATAAATGCCCAGTAGTGGGATTGCTGGATCAAATGGTAGTTCTACTTGTAGTTCTTTGAGGTATCTCCATACTGCTTCCCACAGAGGCTGTGCTAGTTTGCAGTCCCACCAACAGTGTGAGTGTTCCTTTTTGCATTCACGCCAGCAAGTACACTGGTTAACTTCTTAAGGAATCAATTAAAGTCTTCAGAATAAGAATGAGTGGATAATTTAAGCCACATAGTGGCAATTGTTTTCATATTATTTCTAGGGATAGTCATGCCAACAGTTACTACAAATAGAACTTTAAAAATAGGATTTTTGAGACACTGAATCTACTCTGTATATGGACGTCTACTTGACACATTCAACTTGATACATTTTGATACAAGCCCACTACATTTTGATACAAGCCCAATACATTTTGATATAAGCCCGATATATTTTGATACAAGCCCAATACATACATTTTGATACAAGCCCAATACATTTTGATACAAGCTCGATAACATTTTGATACAAGCCCAATACATTTTGATACAAGCTCGATACATTTTGATACAAGCCCAATACATTTTGATAAAAGCCCGATACATTTGGATACAAGCCCAATACATTTTGATACAAGCTCGATAACATTTTGATACAAGCCCAATACATACATTTTGATACAAGCCCACGCTCCTGCCCGATGCTCCCAAAGAGCATCTCTGTGGCTCAGACTAACACTGGCTCAATCATTAACCAGTCAACCTGGACAAAGTTACTGAACTTTACCCCCTACCCCTCAGTGTTCTTATTCATCAAATAGACAGAAACAATATCTTACTAGGAGGATGAATGGGGGGAAACAATAAAGCTAATTCTATCAGCTTTATTCTATATTCAAATGAGTGGAGCAATTGTAACTTCAACGTTTCTAAGTGACTTTGCCTTGGGGTGAGAAGGGGACCTTGGCTTCCTATTGCTGCTGTAAAAAAAAATTACCACATTAAGCTTAGTGGCTTAAAACCATACAAATTTATTCTCTTGTGGCTCTAATGTCCAGGTGTTGGCAGGGCTGCGTTTCTTCTGGAGGCTTCAGGGAACTTCTCCTGGCCTCTTCCAGCTTCCAGAAGCCGCCTGCGTACCTTAGCTCGCGGCCTCTTCTTCCATCTTCAAGGTGCACATTCCAACACCTGGTTCCGCCTTCGCATCTCCTTTTCCTGCTTCTGACGTCCTGTCTCCCTCCTCTTTGTGATTACACAAGCCCCACACGGATAACCTGGGATAATCTCCCCATCTTAATACCCTTAATTTACCCACATCTGCAAAGCCTCTTTTGCCTGATAAGATAACCTATCCAGAGGTCCTGAGGGTTAGGATCTGCACACACAGGAGGCCTTTACTCAGGCTACCAGAAGTGGGAGACCTCACTAGACAAATCTGGCAAACGTTTAGTCCAATGCAATAAATTACACAGTTCCTTCAGGTTTGGTCTTTTTAGGCATCATATTCAGTGGCTCAGACTTCCTGTCCTCCTCCTGCTCATCTCCAAGACACTGACCAGGTGTGTGGAAGGAGGGGAAAGCGTCCCCATTATTATGGTGATGTGGGGGATGGAGATCACAAATCACATGCGTTCTCTGGATCCCGGCAGCCCCCTGATGCAAGGCAGCCAGTCCGAGCTGCTTCCGGGCCTGGCGACCGTGGGAGTGAGGTTGGTACCCAACCTGCATATTCCGTGGGCATCTGCAGCTGATGTCCAAGGCCAGTGGTCAGGGCACTGTGGTGCCACTGGCCAGCTCTGGGTCTCACTGTCCACTAGCTCCTGGCCTGAGCACATCGCTACCATCTGGGTCCTCCCTGAAGGGATTCAAGAATATCCGGCTCCTTCTGCCACCACACCGGAGCTGAGAGAACCTTACGAGTACCCTGGGGCCTCCCTTTCCCCGACCTCACTATTTGTCCCCTTGAGTCACTGTGCCCTCCGTCCAAGCTGGCATGACGTTATTTCACATAGCAGCACTGCCTGCCCAGAACCCTAAACAGGAATTGGAACAAAACGTGCCTGTCTCAGCCTTTGCATCAGCCAGAACAAGGCCTGCGCCCTCAGTTCTCCGCTCTACCTGTCTAGTTTTGGCCTCCACTTCCCTCCCGCCCTGTAGACACCTGCCACGCACCCCTCCAGGCGTAGAATCCATTTCCCTCCTCTTAAGTCTGGACCGACTCTGTGACTTCTTTAACCAACAGAGTACGGCAGAAGTGACACGCTGCCACTCTCAAGCTGGGTTAAGAGGACGGGCAGCTTCTGCGTTCTCCTGCCTGGAAGCCAGCTACCCGCACAAGTCCAACTACCCCGGGACCACTCCACTGCGAGGGAACGCGAACAAGCCAGGGAGGGAGGCACGTGCAGAATCCCTGAGGCACCAGACACGGGACAAAACACTCCTTGGACCTTCCGGCCCAGCCCAGCACCCGCCAAACACAACGACCCCCCAGCACCTGTGGAGCAGAACTGCCCAGCTGAACGAGTCAGCTCGCCGGAATCTCAAGAAACAATAAATTGCTGTTATTATAAGCCACTAAGTTTGGAGTGGTTTCCTATACAGCAATAGGTAATTGAAGCAATCAGAAAAATAAAAAAACAAACCATATATACATTAAAGTGCTCCCCAAAAACTGTGATGACAGGGACAGAGTAGTGAGGCCTACACAAAGTGACCACAGTGTATTGTAGCCCAAAGCCAACTCAACAGAATGCCCGCTGGTTTGCACAGGTTTTGTTGTGCTTTGTGTTTTAACTAAATACACTCCCGCATTTAATTCATCTGTAACCAAAGAGCCACTCATACTACTTTTTTCTTCCCCAATTAGCATGCAGGGACTTCCCTGGAGTAAAGAGAACGCGATATGCAAAGTCACAGGACCACTGTCTTGCATAACAAACCAAAGTCCTTTGACATCAGTGAGAAAATTCCTCAGGAATGCGAGGGACATAATGCCAATTGTTCAGTGAGAAATTCCGGGGTATTAACCCCTTGAGAGATGCCCTCGTGTTCAGTTTTATTTTGGGCTGATCAAAAGGACCTTGAAACTAGTTCGGAACTCCATGCACAGACGCCACTGCCGACTTGAGAACAACAGTGTAATAGAAACTTGATCTCTTTAAGATCTCCCGCGTGTCCTGTGTTTTAGCAACCAGGTTTTGAGACAGGAAGGATCACTCTCATCTAAAACCGGTGTCCGGCCACGTAAGCCTCATAATTCAAAATAAGATCGCACCCTATAGCTGTCACCCAGGTCTTAACTTTAGGAAATGTTATTTACCTTAGGAAATGTTATTTACCTTCAGAAATGTTATTAAATGGAAAACCAATGGCAAAGCCAGGCCCAAATAATACTATTCCTAACAAGGACAGAGGACCCAAGGATTTATTTTACTAGACTAATCTGTTGAGAAAGTTGTCAAAGGGGAGGAAAATAAGAGAGCAATTCAGACAGGAAGGTATTAGCCTATTTGTTTTTCTTTTTTTTTTTTTTAAGAGACAAGGCCTTGCCATGTTGCTCAGGCTGGTCTTGAACTCCTGGTCTCAAGGCATCCTCCTCCCTCAGCCTCCCAAAGTGCTGGGATTACAGCCTTGAGCCACTGCACCTGGCCTGTTTCTCTAATTTCCATCTTTGCCCTTCAAATTTTCTCACTATTAGCCCTCCTATTGGGGATACAGTTGAGTGGCCACGCATACACAAAAGTCTGAAGTTACAGAAGTTTGAGATCAGTCTGGGCAACATAACGAGATCTAGTATCTACAAAAAAAATTTTAAATTAGCCAGGTCTGGTGGCGCACAGCTGTAGTCTTAGCTACTGGGAGGCTGAGGCAGGAGGATCGCTTGAGCCCAGGAGTCTGAGGCTGCAGTGAGCTATGATGATGCCACTGCACTCCAGCCTGGGCAATAGAGACCCTGTCTAAAAAAAAAAAAAAAAAAATCTAAAGTTACAAATGGAGAGTTACACGAAGGACAGGTGTCTATAAGACTCCCTGCTGTCAGGAATTAAGAGCAGCAACACCCTTACATTTTAAAGTCACCCAGACAAGAGGTTCAGACTGCACAAAGAGCCAACAATGCACGCTGCTATTTCTAGCTGTCACAAGTCACCCACTCAGGCAGGGTTCGCACAGCAATCGTGAGCCAGGAGTATGACCTCCCTGTTTGAACTTGAACTTGTCTGTACAGTAGAGCTCAGTGGGGGGGGGGGGGGGAATAGCTATTCTGAAGTCAAATGATCCTGGTTTCAAATTCCAGCACTAGTATTTACCAAGTGTATTTCCTTGGGCAAATTACTGAACTTCCTAGCCTGAATTTGTAATATAGAACTTCATTCATAATATATAACTAACTAGCTAACTAACTAACTAACACATATCATAATTAAATAAGATTTTACTAAGTCACTCCAAGAGAATGCTATATATGTATACACCACACGCACACACACACATATACACAAACACACACACACACACACACGCAAGTTGATGGAAAACCCATTCAGCTAGATGACTTTCACCTTCTTGATTTATTCCTATGAGATTAAATGTGATGATGTTTTTAAAAAACTAGTAAATACTTTGCCAACAGGGAATATGTATTGGGTGCTTATTACATATCAGACACTGTTGGTATTTTATATGAGCCATATACTTAACTGTCACGACAAGCTATTTCAAATAGTTTTTATGTTCTTCACATTTCTGAGAAGGAAACTCAAAGTTAAAGAGATGAAGCAACCTGCCCAAGGTTCTACAGGTCGTAAGAGGCTGGCCAAGCTCCCAACCAGTATCTACAGGTTCCTGAACCTCTGCTCTTTCTACCCAGCAAAGGGAGGTGGTACGTCTCAGAGCTGCGAGCCTTCCCCTGGATGTTGTAGAGAAGACTGGAAATGGATTACACATTTTTCAGTTCATGTCTAGACTCTAGGAAACAACCCATAACCCACTAGGAAGCAGACAAGCATGGGGCTGTGATCCCCACACTGGAAAGGCACGGAGAAATAATCCGAACATTCAGCTGCAGTTTGGAAGGTCAGCACCAAGTTCAGACGCACGTCTGGTATTTCAAATGACACACTTGCTTGTGCATCGTGCAGAATTGCTACACTTTCCGTGGTGAAGCCACAATGCTACTTTATTTCCAATTTCAGCACAGAAAGACACATAGGGGGGGAAAAAAACAGAAAACCGATTGGCTTTCAGTGGAATTCTGTCTGAGATTTAAGCCAGCATGTAATAAAAAAGTCATTCTCTTTAGGCACATTCAATATTTGGACTGCTGAAGCATGGCAAAAACACAAAAATGGTGTGTTTCATATAGAAAGATTCAAAGAAGGATCCCGATGTTACGTAAAATTAAAAAAAGCCATTTTTTTCTTAAACTGATTTAAGTTCTGAAGATTATTTAGTAGCTATTTTTAACTTTAGGAAAATACTTACAAAAACTGGAGAAATGGGATGATAAGGGAGACACATACCCAATCTTTCTTTCTTAACACAGCAATGGTTTTAAAACCATCTTAGCTTCATCATAGTTTTGAAGTCACTACATGAAAGGGTTTCTCCAAAATCTAATTTCTCTAGGATTAGAACACACTCCATTCATTTTTGTGCCGTTAGCAACCATTATTGGCATATTGTATTAGGCATCTAGTGCTGTTCACCAAATATTTCCAATTCTCAGCCCTCCGAGGATAGGACAGGATTGTGTTTCCTTGTCACAGTCCTATGGTGGCATGGCCATTTGACTTGCCTTTCATCCACTGGCCAATGAACCGAGTGGAAGTGACATCACTTCCCAGCCGAATCCCACAGCTGTGCTGTGTGATTCGCCATGTTGCTTCTTCCTCACCATGGCAACCGGCACCATTCCAGACGGGGCAGAATCCACCAACCTGCACCCACAAGTGAGGTCGACGTGACAGCCAGCTCGAGATGGATACTTTGCACAGGCAAGAAAGCAAACTCTGTTGTTTTAAGCAACGGAGAGTTGGACACTGCTCGTCACTGCAGCACAGCCTAGCACAGCCTGACTGACGGAAACACTGAATGAAACTCGAATGGAGAAAAATCAAGAAAACTTGAAAGACACAGGTGTGATGCCCACTTCCCTTGAACTCACCATTCTGTTTTTATAATTCTTTATAGTTTGAATCTGAGAAACGCTGCGCTCACCATAGCCTGAGATGAACATTAACACGAACCAAGTTGAGTATTTGAATAGAGCATTATGCTGCCAAATGCCACCGTTGTCACCAGCACCTCGCAAAGATACCAAGATCTGTACGAACAGTCTGTTCGCACACTGCATGCCAGAATAATAAGTGTGTTCCTCAGAAATGAGCACCCTTCACTCCGTGGCTAAACACAAGGAAACTTATATTCAAATCACCACGGGTCAGAGCACTAAGAGCAAAAAAAAAAAAAAAAAAAAAAAAAACTACAAATGCTGCTTTGTAGAATAAGAATATTTAAAGAGCCCAAGGGGAAAAAGAGAACAATAAAGCAAACCAAAACAACAAAAACGCACACATAAGGAAGTGGTGCACAGCTGGGCTGTAGCATCAAAACTCTGCCATCAGGTTGAGAAGGAAGAATTCAGCGCGGCCACTTACGCACCCCTGTCCTGGAACCCACCTGTCCTGGAACCCACCTGTCCTGGAACCCACCTGTCCTGGAACCCACCTGTCCTGGAACCCACCTGCAGGATTCGCACCTGCCGTTTATGTTGCTGATTACCACGGTCGTCCCTCCCAACCAGAGAGATTTCAAAAAAGGAGGCCCCTTCACACGCAGCTTCGAAACATCAGGAAAACATTAGGAAATGGAACCAAATGCTGGAGGGGGGAGAGGAAGGACACATGTAAGAAACCCATGGAAGTGTCCAGGCAGCAACGAGCAACTACGTTCACGGAGCAACTCAACCCCGGGCCTCCCAGCCCCAACCCTGCCGTTAGGGGTGAAACCTTTTCTCTCTCACTCTCAGGAAATGTCTTAGAGACCAGGTGTAAACAAACACTAGCATCCTTCCTCCACCCGACCTGAACCTACAGTCTGGCTTCTGCTCCCCGGTTCCACTAAAAGTAGAAGCCAGTCCCTGGGCTTCTGGAGCTGGAACACACAGAAGAATGTTGAGCCAGACAATTGTCACCTTTTTCTGATGGAGAGGTGGGACCACTTGCTTAAAGCCACACATCTGTAGAGTTGGAAGCCCCTTAAGAACTCCAGGTGGCCAAACTCATCGTCTACCTTTCGATCTCTGACTGACTTTCTGCTCTGCCACTTTGATCACCACCGATTCTCTCTCCTCACTTGAAACTGGCCCCCTTCCCTTGGAGTTCTTGACACTAATCTCTTCTGACACTTTCCCATCTCCATTCTTTTTAATTTATTTTAAAAACACTCACAAAGCACTTGCAATGTGCCAGGCACTGTTCTAAGTGCTTTAGAAGCATTAACTCATTTAATCACAACAGCATGGGGCAGGTATTAATACTATTGTTACTCCCACTCTACAAATGAGGCTTGGTGAGGTTAAGTGACGTGCGCAGCACCCACAGCTAGGGAGAGGCAGAGGGTCTGAAACCGAGCCCACCGGCCTCCGAGCCCACGACCCCCACCACGACCCCAGGCTGTCTGTCCCGACGGCTGCACCCCCTGCTCTCCCAAAGATTGGAAAGTCGACGCTACCCCCTTTCAAGAGGTCATCTTTGAGGACCTCAATTCCAGAGCAATCTAACTGCTGAGCTGTTGAGACCACCCAAGGAAAACTGCTTATTGTTTGCCAGCACACATTTCAGAGATTTATTTTCTAATTGCTGAATATGGAGGGGAAAAGTAACCAGCAAACCCTTCTTTTTCTCCACATAGACTCACTATTTGGTGGGTAAACAAGCTGAGGAAACAGACTGAGCCCCTGGGACTGGACAACGTGGAATGAGTCAACGATAAAGCAAAACTCGCGCTGAATCCATCAGGAATGATTGATTGAGACGTAACTGGGGAACTAACTCATTTGTTTGCACAGTCTGAAGAAGGAAGAAGTCCTGTTTTGGTAAGATAACCTTAAGTCTGGCTTCTGTTTTATTTTTGTTACGTATTTTTTTTTTTAATTTGGGGTTTGCATGAGCAGGAGTGCAAAGGTCTTCTGGCAAAGGCTCCTTTGTTAAAATCCAGAAAAACAAACAATCAACAGGGATGTTTTGGAACAGAACACGGCTGCCCTGAGTTCAAACACTTTACCTTCCACTTCTTTGAGGAAATGAGCACACAAAGGCCTCCAGAACCATCTGACCCAGTGGAGGTCACCGCACGGAACCTACTGATTTCTTGCCTGAAACGGGGACAGGGCACAAGGGTGGGAGGAAGGAAACGGCCGTGTGGATTTTGACAAATAGAGAACTACCCACTCTCTTGACCCCCAGGCTCAAGGAAAACAAAATCCATCATATTTGTGAGCCTGGCAAAGGAAGCTTTCCTTTGAATTCAAACTTCACGTGGTCCTTAAAACACACACGGTACGGCCCTTCCCTTGACTACGACGAAATGAACAGTTGATGGAGGCCCCAGACGGTTCATAGTGGAAAGGGCAAGAGAACGGGAAGAGTAATGGAAACTCTCAAAACATTAAAACCTCTGAAGCCATCAAAACATTTCCCTCTCTCAACTTTCCAAGAAATGCTCCTATGTAAAATAACGTCAGTCCGGCCACTTTCTCTGATCACCAGGTAGAATCAGGAGCTACTAATGATCACTCATCGATTGTGTGTCTCTCTCTGTGCCCAGGACTGTGCAGGGGACTAGGGCAGAGACCGATGAAGCCACATCTCCATCGGTGGCCGCAGAGAGTTGTGAGTTAACTGTAATTGCACAGAAGACATCAAAGCAGGTATTATTTTATGTGCCTAAAGTAGAAATGAATATATTTCTTACTTAGGGTCTTACCTGTAATGATTATTTTAGATGAAAGGAAAAGCAACATCCACCGTCAACACGAGAGCCTAGATTTTTCCACGAATTTCAACAAGGCTGAAGAGTTTGTTTACAAAGACCTGTCAGACCATACTCAGGGACGGGGCGGCCCTGACAGCAGTAACGTTTCCGTGCCAACCCCGAGGCTACAGGGAGAGCCCGGGCAGGAGACAGCACTGCTGTGTGCAAACCCTACAGCTCACGCTGGACTCTGACTACACCCAGAGAACCGTCCTTTCCGAATCCACCCTCAGATACGGAAGGCACCAACTCGCAGAGAACCTGCACAGCACTGACTGAGCTGGATCGCTCTAAGCATACAGTATTTCCAAAGCAAAATGGCCAGGATAAAGTTATGATGCAGAAATTTAACTGAAGTCTCCTCTGAAACATACACTGTTATAAACATCCATCACTATTGTAAATAAGAATGTAGAAAAACACTTCTTATATACATACCATGGAAAGAACTAAGCACTACCTGGAATCTTACAAGAATCTTTCCACTCTCAGATTTCAGAGTCAGCAGTCTGTTTCCGATCACAACCACTCACGTGCATGTAAATGTTCCTTACAACAGCAGCACCTCAGACATCCAGCTCTAGCTGCCCACGACCCAAGTCCTCCGAAACAGCCATGAAACTAGGAATTTAAGTGTCTGCACGTGTGAGCAGAATCCCAACTAGCAAAGCCTCCGACACGAGGAGTGAGGAGGCAGGAATGTGTTTGCTGGGCAACTGTTTGTGGAAACTGGCAACTGATTATAAGTAACTGAAAGTGGATACAATTGATTAAAAAGTAGCAGGTAGCAGAGGCAGAAATAGACATGGAGTGGTGAAAAAAAAAGAGACGTCCTGGGAGTATTGGAAAGGAAGGTAGAGACCAAGACCATGGGGAGAGGAATCAGGAAGAAACAGACGCAATTGGAATAGTTCGTGGGAACACGGGGCTTCACAGGCATGAAGCCATTAGGAGTCATTATCTCTCCGTACGAAAACAAGCACGTTACTTTTCACAATCTGTTCCACATTTAAAAATCTTTTTAGACATTCAGAAGAAAAACAGATATGCTCTTCTCAATTTAAGAATCCATTTGCGCCAGGCCAAACCTGGGTGGTTAAAAGCAATGAACAATGTCACGTTCTTTGAGCACTGATAAACTAGGAGGGGGCCGGGGCAGTGACTGAGCAATCTGGTGGCCAAGAGGAATATTTTTACAGTCGAGAGACAGAGCTAAGCGGGATCTACCACAGACACCCAGAGGGAAGACCAAAGATGGGTTTTCCTCTGATTTTGTCTTTGTGGAACATAAAAGCAGCACAGATTTCCTGCAGGAAACAGAAGATGAATGATATCGATAGCCACCGTGAGACCCAGAGGAATCCAATTTTTTAACAGCAGACTGGACAACAGCTAACACCACCACAAGCAAGAAGTAATTTCAAAGAGCTACTACAGTCTACAATTCTTTATCCGCAATTCCAAAATCCCAAAGCTCTGAAAACCAAAATGATATAAGCTTGGTGAGCACTTAATCAGTGACAAAATCTTACCTGAACCAACTTGAAACTAGGTATTGGACTTTATTTATTCAATGTGAGCATTCACACATTTCATTACCCCCCCCCCAAATTAATATGTTTGAAATCGGGTGTTGCTACTAGAGATGATATACCACATACATGTTATATGTACTGTATAAACTTTTTTAAATCTGGAAAATTCTGAAATGTGAAATGTATTTGGTCCCAAGAGTTTCAGATAAGCATCTGTGCCTGATGAGATTACTTTAAGCAGCCAATAATAATATGAATACTAATATGAAAACAGTTTTTAACTTTTAGCTAGTTTCTTTCATTCAACTGACATTTTAAAAACACTCACTATGAGCTCAGTGCCAGGCTAGGTAGGAATGTGTTTATTCCCAAAAGGTCTCCATTTGATTTTTGTCTTGTATGTAAACCAAGGTCAGGAATAGGACTTGTTGTCACTGCTTCAATCGTTAACAGAATTCCCTGTCCGTAGGGAGGGGAAGGAAGAGAGACAGAGAGGGGACCCTAGATCGTATGTGTAGGGCCAGCGTATGCATGGTGAAAATAAAAGTTCGTAAAAGGAGTCTGAGTCAATGTTACCAAACAAGAGGCAGAGAGGGCAGGAGGGCGTGGACCACCTGCTGGTGCTGTCCTCCCCTCATTATTCTGAGACCCAGAATATCACTCCCGGGGCAGGAGCAACCGCGACCGGCCCTGCCAACTGACACACCACCGAGACGCCCTGTGCCATCGGACAGCTTTTCCCCAACCCACCTCCCCGTTCTCTCCACCAAGCGACCACAATTCTCTCCCGTGTTCCCAAATGAAACACTTCTCTTTCCCAAAACCCCGTGCCGAAAACGTGACTTCTCAATTCTCAGCCCTCGGCCAAGATCTCCCCCAGATTGGGATGGTCACAGCAACCCCAGAATACATGGGAAGACACCTGCTTGTAGGACTTTTGTCCCCACTTCCCACTCGCCCAAGCTGGAACTTTGGACCTGTTTGCCTAACGCAGTGTCTGGCACAGAGGGAAGTTTAACATTGTTGGTTGATGGAATGAAAGAACTCGAGTAAAAGATGCCATGTCTCAGCAAACGTGCTTACTCATTCAAACACTGCTTTTATTTTATACTTAATTTAACAATGTGTCAAAAACAAACAAACCAACCAACAAAAGAAAAAACCCTGAGTCCTGATTCAAAGATTCATATTAGCTGCTTAAACTAATCTCACCACATAAGGTCCATAGACCTTTATTTGAAACCCTTGGGACCAGATATAGTTCATATTCCAGAATTTTCCAGATTTTAAAAAGTTAATACAGTGCATATACCCTATATCACAGAAGTGAATACGGCCTACTCTTTACAAACACTCACTTTGCAATTCTGGTGGCTGAGAGCAGAAAAAGGAGGGATGTGGAGGGGGAGAAATGAACTACCATCTCCACCAAGGCAGAAATCAAATGGAACACCGAAAGCTGGTAATAGAGAGAGAGTCCATGAACCACAATGAAGCAGGATGACTTTCGCACTACTGGTAACATCAACAATAACCAGCATTTCTTGAGCACCTGTGACGTACCAGGCATTGTGGTCCTTTCTGTGTTCCAACTCATTTGAGGCTCAACCACCCCAAATATGGAGACAGTCTTAATCCCATTTTACAGGTAAGAAAACTGAGGCACAGAAAGACAAAACCTTTGCAAGCTTACTCAGCTAGGACACAGTGGACCCAGAGCGTGATATCCAGTAAAAGCTAATGGAATTAATGACTTAATTACTGTTCAGCCATTTGTACAGCACAGGTTACGACATGAAAAAGTGCAGCGGGAAGAATGTGACCTGTAGTCAGAAGGAATTGGGTTTGAATCCCAGCCCCATCGTTACACAGATACACGGCCATGAGGACAGAATTGGAATTCTGCGATTCTTCACCGCCCGAGAGTCAAAGAGGGTGACCGCCACCCTCCTCGCCGGGCTGTGAGAACAGTCACTGATACGGGGTCAGTCGCTCAGGCAACACTGTTTTAAAAAACATTCAAAGTACACTTACATGCTAGGTGCTGCACATGTTTTATTTAATTGTCACAAAAATCCAGCAATAGAGACACTTATTAATTTTCATTTTAGATATGAGGAAACTGAGGCTGAGAGAGTCAGTTCTCATTCAAGATCACAGAGCAGGTGTTTTCGCTCTCCCAGCGAAGGTTCCAGCCTAAAAACGACAGAACCAGGCTCACGTTTCTTATCCTGGAGGGAGAATTCTCTTCCCCAAGCAGAGCGGGCACGCGGAAGGGTCTTTTCGATTTAGATGCTTGGGTAACCTTTTCCCGCCTTAAATTCTTCACGACGATGTCAACCTTTACACAGCGAGGTCTTCTCACCTCGAACCAAGCCGAAGTCACCTCGTGGTGCGTTTCCTGAACGTGACCACACTTTTCGCTCATTCGAGGCTTTCAGAAGACTTAGACTCAACTGAAAGTGTAAGTGAAATAAGTTGTGCCAGTGAACAGCCTGCGTCACAGCTACAGTCGGGGACCTCACATCAAACCAGCTGTAAGAGACATGCTGGCTTTTGTACGTCGCAGGGAAGCCTTTGAGGAAGGCACAGACCTCACATCCCAGGTGTTTGGTTCGTCCAGGACAGTTTGCTGCCTCGGGCGAACTGAGTGACAGACAGCCTTCGGCACCGAGGGGCTGATGAAAATCTGTGTCTCTGTGCAGGTTTCAGTGAAGCAGGAGGAACACACACGTCTCATTGCCATGTGCAGCCGTGGTGGCCACCCGGGGGATTGCACGGAGCAGGTCGGGGCCCTCGCGGTCCCTTCCCCGGCTGCCTCCCCGTCCTCCTCCACAAACCGCTCTAGAAGCCACGACTTACCCGTTTCTCTGCCGCTCCCGAGAGACCAGCAGAGCCTCGCACCTCACCGCCCACCTCCGCCATCGACTCACCGTGCCAGTCGTCCCCTCGGGCTCTGCGGGACTCGCTGCTCACCGAGATGACGTGTTTGTGTCATCTTGTGCTCATTTGCAAAATGTGCTCCACCGTCTCGCGCTCATTTGCAAAATCCCTTTTCACAGCCTCTCGATCGTGTTGGCTCGCGTCCCGCCCAAAACTCTCTCTCCCCGACTTCATGAAATTCAAATCTTTTTATTTGTGGAAAGCCAAATGGCTTTGCCTTAAGCAGTTGCTTGAAAAGAAAAGTCATGGCTTTAAGCCAGTTTGTAATGTGTTGAGTCTCCATTACTTCCCGTATCACACAGAGGGTGTCTGCTGCTCACGCCTATCGAGACCCCACGAATGCCAGCCTTCACCGCGGTCCCCTCAGGGCCCCACGGTGTCACCGAGGCTGGCGTTGGGTTGGAACTCCATTTGAAATCCTCCCCCATGTGGCCAGGCCTTTAGCTTTTCAATCCCAAATTCATTATTCACCATTTTCTCATTTTACCTTTGAGGCTTGTTACTACTTCTCAAAAAAAGTTGTCAAATGATGTCTGCATTTTTTAGACTGAATTTATCTTCAAATAAATTTTTCCTTTTAAAAAAATTAATATTGGCCAGGCATGATGGCTCAGACCTGTAACCCCAGCCCTTTGGGAGGCCAAGGCAGGAGGACGGTTTGAGGCCAGGAGCTCAAGACCAGCCTGGGCAACACAGTGAGACCCAGTCGCTACAAAAAATTAAAAAATTAGCCAAGCATAGTGGCACACGCCTGTAGTCCCACCTACTCCGGAGGCTGAGGCGGGAGGATCACTTGAGCCCAGGAATTCAAGGCTGCATTGAGCTATGATAGGGCCACTGCACTCCTGGGCAATAGAGCGAGACCCTGTCTCAAAAAAAATAAATAAATAAAAGAAAGAAAGAAAGAAAGAAAGAAAGAAAGAAAGAAAGAAAGAAGAAATTAATATCAACCTTAAAAGCTTATTTAAAAAAAGGTGATATCCACTGTTCAGGAAATTTCCAAAGAGAAGTTTCAGGGGTATCTGATGAATAACAGCACCACTGAGAAAAGTCTCTAATCTCACTGTGATGTTTCAATTGCTAGTTCACCTTTTTAAACGTCTTCTTTTAGAGTTTCACCCCACGGTACCGTTCATTTAATTATAATATTGGAAACATCATTTTCAGTCTTATTCTTTTCACATTCGTTATAAAACTAGGAACTAGACATGAAAAGACCATGCTAAAAATATCAACACACGTAACATCAAGTCATTTCAAAACAACTGCTGTGTGCCTCGGTTTCCCCATATGTGAAGTAGAGATAACAGTACTACTACTTCGAACAGCACACTACTGTGTTATTAGGATCTTAAATATCTTCATATTCCACTGTCTGACTTTGTTTTAAAATCATAACCAGTAACTGTTCAACACAAGAAAACGAGGAAAGATTACTCGACTTAGAATCAAGAGACTCGTGTTTGGGTCTCAACTCCGAAAATCTGCTCACTTGAGCCAGCAATGTGACAATGTGACCTCTTGAGTCCCAATGTGCCCCCTCCTCCCATTGAAGTCCTGGTTCACACCCAAGCCCTGCTCTAAGGAGCTCATACATCTTAACTTGCTTAATCCTCCAGTGCTCCTGTGAGGTAGGCGCCATAATCCCCGCAGAGAGGACCCAAGTCCCAGGGTGGTTACATGGGCTAACCAGGTCTCACAGCCAGCGTAGAACCTGGTCCAACCCCCTGCGAGTCTAGCACCAGAGTATTGACACCCCTAACCACACACACTCTACTTGGGGATTGCGTTCCTGGGGCTGGAGCCCCCAAGGTTGGCCCTAACAACCCCAGGTTGCTATAAGGCCCAAGGTCAGGTCAAGGCATAAATGCTACACAAACATGAGCATGAAGTATTACTGTGTTACTTCAGTAAGTTTTGAATGCAGCTTTTGAAATAAAGTCCACAACAATTACCAAAAGTAAGAAGAAATGCAATTGGCCCGAGTACAGCAAAATGTGCTTTCTCCGGCATTCCTGCAGTGAGGAATCTCTCTCATCTAGCACTTGGCAGCCGCAAGTAACACCTGCCATCCAACCTTCCAGGCCAAGGCCGTCTAGAGCCCGAGAATTTCGGCGGAGGGCCTGCCAAGCGTGTGAGCACAGCTCGAGCCTCCCGAGGCCTCCTGAGCACGCTGGCCCTGCCTTCAGAGCTTCCCGCATCCACCTCCTTGGGGAGGAGGAACTGGGTCAAGTAAACCCAGGGCGTGGTTCGTATTGGGAAGTCCTGTGTCCAGCGCATCCATCAAATCACTAAGTTCTGGCCAACTCCTGAAGGAAAGTTGGCAAATAAGGAAACCTAATTAATCCCACTGGTACCCTCAAGAGACAGGGCTAGGTTCTGGCACCATCTTGTTCGGTCCTACACCCTGGACCCAAATCACGGCTCTGGGAGACCTTCCATCCTGGCCTCTACGGCCCGCAGATCTTTACACGGATGATACAGTAACTACTTCAACTAGCAGGCATGCAAAATTGTGAGGGATGCAGACATTTTTAAAGCCCTACTAACGTACTATAATTCAAGGCTGCTCTGGGCACCTGGGCCTGTTGCCGCGGCTAATCCCGGGTTTACGACCCTGCCCCGCCAGCCGCCACCTCCACGCCGGGAAGCGGAAGCCCCAGGTCTGGCTGACGGGATGTCCCGTAACTTCTCACCACTCAGGTCTCAGCTGAGAGGTCAGCGCCAGGGAGAGGCTTTCCCGGACCACCCAACTGCTAGCAGAAAGCCCCCCAGGCCCCCACACTTCTCAGCCCCTTTCTCTCTATCACACTCTCTGGTTTGGTTTTATTCCCGGCCCTTACTATTATCCGGAGTTCTTTTTTAATTTACGTATTATCTATCTATCTGCACAAGAATGTCAGTATCTGGAGAGCAGAGGACCTTGTCCGTCTGGTTCAAAGCTGCATCCTCAATGCCGATAACAATGAATAACGGTACCTGTCAAAGAGTGGCATTTAAGTACGTGAGGAGGGAAGGGAGGGAGGGAGGAAGGAAGGGAGGAAGGGGGAAAGGGAGGAAGGGAACGCAGACTCCTCCAAGAGCTTCAGAAGGAGAAAGGCTAACTGCAGCCTTAGAAAGAACTTTCTGACTTAAAAATGTCAAATTCTGAGACACTTTACTGAGGAAGGCTGTGAAGCAACTGGAAATTCAGAAGAGAAATGAGCCCTGTATCTCTCTCTGAAAGAATTTTAGTGCAATTCCTTGTGAAATTTGGATGACCCACAACTCCTGGGCCAGTCCCCCTTTCAGATGCCTTTGTTTTACCACTGCCAAAATTCAGAACCTGGGAAATCAAAATATATGTTTGTTCTCTGGTTGGAAATTACTTGTTTACTGATCTTCAAACTGTCGTCTCCCCAACACACACAACTAGCTCGCTCTCCCTCTCCCTCTCTGTCTCTCTCTCTCTCTCTCTCTCTCTGTCCCTCTCCCCATCAGCCCTTTAAAAGCCTGAGTTAACAGAGTTCTGTGGTCACAAGCAGCAAATTCTAAAACTGGAATTTGGCTGCCTGACCACACACACTAGCCCTGGAATTCTGCAAACGTGTGGGCCAGCAAGTGTGAGAAAGTTCTGCAGGGACAAAAGTTTCTGAGGCAACAGTGGGGGCTGGAATCCCGCAGGCGGCAGCCCCAGGGCCCGGCATAGCTCCGGGCTGTGAGCCCTGGAGGCCTGGCGACCTCCCTCTGGGGGGGGGGGGGGGGGGCGACTTCCCTGGCAGGGACACACCCGGTGGGGGGCCCGAACGCAAACCTGCCTGCGTGTGCAAGGTGACTGGTGACCAGAAGGTTCCTGCACCAGTTGCTTCAATGGTCGCCCCCTAGGTTGAGCCCCTCCTCTACCAGGTGGATGGTGAAGAAGGCAGATTTTATTAAATTTTACAACTTCCATGTAATCTAGAATAGAGTTGTTTGTTATATGAAATTTCTGAAAGTTAACAGAGTTTGTTCCCTAATGGAAAGGGGCAGCTGCTGGCCAGAAAGTTGTGGTCTTTTTACAGTCACTGGGAGTGAATACTACATTATTCATCAGCTAAAACTTCAGCGGTCCTCACAAATATGAATGTCAAATGCCAGTGAATTGCTGAGACCCAGGAAACAAGGAAAATGGCAGGTAGGGGCAGGAAAAAAAGAAGAAATACTGAGTATCTTGTGTTCTTATTTTAACTCAGGCATTGAATGACGTTCATTGCCCAAAAAAGAAAGAATTAAATTAATATTTCAGTTCTGTGAACATTTAGCTTCTCAGCTACTTCTTTTTTACAAAATGGATAATTCCAAATGGAATTATCATTTATTGCTTTATTTTATTAATGACACAATAACACATGTTCATTGTAAAAAACATTTTCAAACCACATAGAAAAAGTACCCCATAGAAAGCAAAAACTGCCCCCTTAGATGCAGTCTCCAGAGATAACCACTGTTGACTCTTTGATGGACAGCTGTCTTTGCACCCTTCATGAATGTACACGGCGGCACATACCTCTTCCTGTGCGGGTCACACAGCCCTACCTCATCTGTAAATCGAGGGCAATGGTGTCCAGACAGCAGGAGGATGTTGCAAAGATTAGATGAGGTATTGTCAGCTGCTCCCAGCAGGGCTGGCATGTAGGCAACAGCCTGTCGTGGAGCAAGAGCGACGCCATCTTGGAGCTGAGCCGCCATGGTGCCCGCAGCGCAGACAACACACAGAGATGCTCACCTCACCTCCCCAGCAGGCACAAGTTTCCTGAGAAAGTCTGAAGTGTGACCAGCTGCACATAGTTTACGAAAAAGCCTCGCTGTGTAAAGGATGTTTTCTGGAGGGTGGGTGTGGGGGCCACTGTCCCTCAGCTGCCAGAATCACCGTTCTGTCCGTCAACCCCGTCAAATGTTTCCCTCCGAGACACTGCGTCTGTCAGCCGCTTTCTGTGGCCTTCCAGCCCCCTCAGCCTCTGGGGGTGGGTTTGCAGATACCTGCTCACTGCGGAAAAGCGTGTAACTTAAAAATTCAACCGCCTAACACTATATTGTGTACGTAGCAGGTACCCTAGTGATGTTTCCGGTTCTCACTATTATAAACCACACCACAGTAAAAACCATATTAATAGCTTGGGTTTCCACATTATCGTTATAATTATGACCACTTTTTCTAATTATCTTCTATTGCCTGACATTTTGAAGTTACAGAAAATATTTCCGTTTGTTCATTTGTGCTCTCATCAACTTATCTGCAGGCAACAAGGCAGGTGTGAGGCTCATTTCAGAGACAAGGAAACTGTGGATTTACAAGAGTGACCAAATTGCCCAAAACACCCAGCAACGAAGCCTGAAGTCATGCCTGGCCGCAGGTCCTGCAGTCACTCAACAAACCTTTACTAAATCAGTACTCGGTGTGAGGCTCTGTGCTGAGCACTCAGGATCTAAAGACATATCCAATACCACAAAGAACTCACCGTCTAAGAAGTGGGCAAATAATATTTTTAAATAACCATATGGCGTTGTCAGCATAATAAGGGACAGGCACACAAACGGCAACACCAGACATGTGGACAAAGGAGGCAACGGCCGACTAAAGTCACAGAAGCATCACGGAGCCGTGGCGGTTCCACAATCTGTCCTCCACTGCGGAAGACGGCCGTGGGCAGGGGCAGGTCTCAGACTTCTGATTTCTCGTTCTCCTGCAGCGAGCTGCTTCAACAACTCGATGAATTTAGAGTTTCGTGCCAGCAAAGAAATCATATGCACATTACTGCCACCAACTCTCTCTTCAAGAACGGGAGGGTGCAACGGAGGGGAGGAAAAGTTTAGAGAACATTTTACCTGGATGGCTAAAAAAAAATCATTATCAAGTCATCTCCCAATAATGCACCTTCAGGACGCGCTACTGACGTTCTCCACACGGCTGTAAAGAGCAAAAGGACAAAAATAAACGGGTTCCACAACATCGACATCAGGAACAACACAGACATTCATCCCTCTGCACTTTCAGGAAGGTACGAGACATTCAAAATGTCAAGGGTGGCACCTTTATTATTTATTTCGATTAGTGTTACCAACTGTAGCTAGCATTTACTGAGCGCCGACAATGCGTCAGGCTAAAGTCTTTACCTGTGTCATCTCAGTTTATACCACAATATCTCTACAAAACAGGCAGTATAGAATGTTGTCCCTACTGTACCGGGAGAGATGAGGCTGAGAGAGATCAAATACCTAAGAAGTGGCAAGACCGAGACTCAAACTGAGGTTTGATTCCAAAGTCTGTGTACCTAGCCGCTCTACTGTGTTGACTCTACATTTTACCAATTATGTTTTCTTTTTAAACTATTGCGTGATATGCATGCAACATTCTTTAAAAGCATTGAACACTTTTATTCTTTTTATATTAAGAAGCACTTGTAAGATGTAAGTTGCTTTAAAGCCCCAATTTATAAAACTCCATCATCGTGACTGACATCTAAGTCTGAAATTGGCACCTTTATTGCGTCTCGTACTCCCAGAATTAGATAATCAGGACCAATATCAAACAAAGGCTTCCGTGATGACTGGCTGACACACAGCGACATAACACGTAACTTTACACCAGGATCCAGGTCCAACATCGTTTGTGTTCATAACAACTGCAGCAATCGCCCAGTGTCTGACGTGAATCTGTGATCTCGCTGTGGCCACGCCAAACCGCACCAGCCCAGTGTGTCTAAACCTGACTCTTGTTAGTACGGTGAGGATCAAGTCAGGCACTAGAAGCTTATATTTCACAGAGTGTGACAATTTGAGTGGAAATTAGTTTTTAAGAGGGGAGACTAGGATAATGTTTTTTAAATCTAAGATCACCAACTTTCAGTCATAAGTGGGTTGTTTCTTCCTCCCAACCCCCTCCCGCGTGCCGAGGACTGAAGCCGAGCCGAGGAGGTCGGGAAGGAGACAGAGGAGAAGGTTCCGTGGGAGGCTGCCAGCCGTCAGTGGCTCTTACGTTACTGATTGTTCTATGTTGTCCGCGTCCACCTCTTCCCGCCTCCCCTATCCCGTTCACACGAATGATGCAGGATTCGTTTTTTATTTACTTCCAGATATTTGGGGGAAAGAGTTACAATATATCTGCAATCTAATCTTTTTTCATATAAACATAAAGAACTGAAGTTCAAACTAAATAATATTTATTAACCTCTAATGATATTCCCCATTCTACCAGAAATGGGAAAGGCACCAGGCCCCCCACCCCGAGGCCTTTAGGGTCTGCAGCTCCCGTCCTGGGTCTCTAATCCAGCCATCAACCTCCTCCCTCCACCACCTCCTCTTTGTAAACCACAGGAACCCATTTAGCCTCCTCCCACTTGAGGTCGGCTTTCCAGGACGTGGAGCCGATCTGGACATTGACCACTCCGAACCGTGCCGAGTATTCACAGCCGCCAGGATAAATGGTGCACGGTGTTATCATGGCGCCATTTCTCTTGGCCTTTGTGCTACAGCTTCGCTGTTTTCCTAAAAGTTAAATTGTAGATGTCACCTTGGTGGCTCCACAAGACTTCAGACCACGTGGCCAGACAGTAACTTCCTGGAAGTTATCTTACCACATACGAAACCTCTACCTTGAAAAAAAAACTTACCGCATCTACGTGCTGCATATAATTACATGGTTTTCCTTAAGGTCTTATAAGACAGAGGACTCTGGAGAACACAAATAGCGTCCTCAGGAAAAATTTGAACAGCTCGTCGATCAATATTTACAGGAAGGGGAAGGGAATGTGACATTTATCAAGTACCAGATACTGTCACGTACGGGATCTCAGTCCTCAGAGGTCGTAGGTAAACTCGGCCTCAAAAACTCCTTTCGGGTTCCGTCCAAGGATCTCCCAGCTTGAGGTCTCAGCTTCAGCAACTCACCCAGGTTACCAAGCTAGTCAGGCCCAGAGCTTTGTAGGGTCAGCTTTACCACACCGGGCCCCTAAATCAACACCTTCCCTTTCGATCTGTTCTCTTGACACAGAGGATCCTTCCTGCCACCCGTTCAGCCAGAAGGCAAAGGTCAAGTGCACCCGAATCCGGATGGATGTTCCCAGCGGGGTCCACACTGCCCCACGCCCACCTGGTCAGCTCACTCAACCTCCCTGAGGCTCCTTCCCCACCTATAAACTCTGTTCCAGTACAGGATGGTATCAGAGTGTAACACCAAAACCTCTTCCCTTTCCCAAAGCATGTGACTTCCCCACACACACGCGAACATAAATAAACTGACCCAATTACCGGACTCTTTTTTTAAATACTGTCCTAAATATTAATGTTTCAGAGTTTCCCACTGTACCTCTATCTCCCCCTATGACTATGAAACCTTGTGTCACTTAGTATCCTTAAGTAACCTCTGTAGACACTTGTATCATCTAAAAGTCTTCCAAAAGCGAGGAGAAAATGCGGGCGGAGACATGCAACTCAGCACCTAGAACAACAGCTGTCGGATATCTTTGGTACGTAATTAGATTCCATTCATTGCCATCTTTTAATTTTCAACTGGATGCTTTTTAAAGATACCATTAAAAATATTTGGCTACATGAGGCATGAGAAAGACCAAGCTCCACATGAAATCTTCCATTTGTTCCCAATAAACCGCTGCCCACCTGCACCAAACCCCACAGGTAAGTGTGAGGATGAGAGCTGTGGGTCACAGCCTTGATACAAGGGAAAACGTTTTTTAAAAAAGAACTGAAGTTGGATATAGCTAGTCATCTCTGCTAATGGAGTGGGCTTTTCAAAAATGCACATTCTCTGCAATCTATTTTAAATGGGTTTTCCGCCTGTACCAGGGCTCTCCTTTCTTCTCCACCAGCTGAGCTCACGGGCGAGGGTGGACCCCAGGAGCCCGCGATGGGACTATTGATCAGGCGATGGACCCAGCCCTCAGGGAGAGAGGAAAACATGAGGTCTGAGGCTCTTAAACCTTCAGTGGAACTTGCTGATAAAATCAAAAACAGAACAGCAAGCCAAGCATGGGCCTGTGCCTGTGCCCCTCGCTACCTGGGAGGCTGAGGCAGGATTGCTTGAGCCAAGGAGTTCGAGACCAGCCTGAGCAACGCAGCAAGCCCTGTCAAGAAAAACAAAAAAGCCAGCAACATAGTAACTTTTGGCCGATAACTTTGGTCATGATGAGTCGGAACGCCACGCAAGCAAAGCAACAGGTTATATATTAATATAAAGAGTGTTGTACAAGTTCTCATCTCTCCATTACCCCAAATATAAAACCTAGTACTGTAAGAACAGGGGCTCTGGAGCCAGACTGCCCGGGTTCAAATCCCAGCCCGACTACGTTTTAGATACACCTGTAAGTGAGACATTCTAGGTGAAAACACACACCATAAAACATGCTTTGTGGATGCAGGCTCTCATTCAAGTGCTGAGCTTGAGAACACTGAGGGTCTTACATGGAGTCTAACGTAAGGGAAACGAAATCAACGATGGTGGCAAAGAGTTGGTTGGGCTGCATGAGGCAACTGAATGGGCAAGACCAGAGGTGCAGTGAGTTCATCCGAGTGGGCTGGAAGGGGTGAGGTGGGACACAGGAAAGGGCAGGCCAGGGAGGGGCAGTCGCCAGCACAGAGAGGAGGAAGACAAGGAGGCGCCAGTGTCCCCAGCAAGCAGGGGTTGTGGTCCCCGCAGCCAATTAAAGCAACAATGCAGGTAAGCGCCACACACAGGCAGGGAGAAATCTGTGGATCACACTGACGGTGTCCGGGAACTTGGAAGGGGTAGAATCACACTCTCATTTCACTATATCCAACTATTAATAAACTTCAGCATGTCCTTCAATAATAAACCCCAATACAGTAAGTAGAACAAAAAGAAATTAGAACATTTCTTTGGTCATATTAATACAATTGCTGTAGGTATCCAAAGCACCTTTTTACTGTTACCAATACTTTCAAATTATGGTAGTTTTTAGACCTACCACTGAATCTTGTTATTTAATTAGTTTTTTTAAAAAGCACATAAGTTACTATATCAAAAAGTTAATATTTTCATAACTTATTCCGATATAATTGATTTCCTTCATAACACGGTATGTCTTACTTCATACATTTAAAACCTTATTCTGAGACAGTGGCCATAGACATCACCAGAGAACCAAAGGGACCCTCTCTGTAAGAATGTTCCGGCAGAGCAGAGAGAACCAATCTTGGTTTTGCATGTGTTTGTTTTTTGTTTGGTTGTTAAGTGCCCATGATCCAACAAAAAGATGACAGTGATTCTTGTGAGTTTTGCAACAGTGTGGGAAAATCAGAGTTGCTGCTTCACGAGTGCAGGCGTGAGCCAACCGGAGCCAGAACACGGGCTCGTGCATCGGTACGTAGCAGAAACAGCAGCACATAAATTAACCCCAAAACGTCTGGGGTCCAGATATTCCTCACTGGAGGCCCAGGATGGGAGAGGAGAGGCTGGCAATGATCAGGACTCAGGGGAGGGGTGCTCGTTTGCAGGGAGCACAGTGAGTTCTGTTTTCCAGAACGTCTTGCTTAAGTGCATCGGAGCTGAGCTATCACAACCAGGTCGAGATGGAAAGTGCTGTGAGGGCACGGCCTGCAGGGGAAGGCAGAGCACCGCCACTGATGAAAACAACAGTACTGGGAACAGGAAGAAATCATCGTTTCCTCCAGGGCCAATAACACAGGCCCTAATGAAAGGGCAGAAGCAAACTGAGAGGGGTACAGACCCTCACGGAGCCGAAAGGAGCGATACTGAAGAACGGGAGCATTGCATTCACCCGCAGAAGTGAGCAGAGTGAAATATTGTGTCAGACGCAATCTACGGGCCCTGGGAATGCTAAGCACAGCCTCCTGGGAAAGGACACAGGTATTATCGAGGTCTCAGTCACGACTGCCCTGCTTCCGGAAGGCAATACAATGAGAACGCATTCACCCTCTAGCGCGACAGCTCACACCAGCCCTGACCTTTTATCCCCCTGAGCTTTCATTCAGAATCTGATGGAGTTTTTTTTTCCCGGTTTACATAAAAGGATTTTGGTAGCATAAGATATAAAGCCCTTCTCTGACCCCATTTTCAGGAATTCCTAACACAATAACCTTTCTTAGCCATTTGAGGCAGATAAAGGATAAAGGAATAGCTGTTAGGATGTTTTTCTCTTTCGTTTTTAAAAAACTTAAACCAAAATGATTGCATTAGAAGAAAGACTTTAATAGGACTAGAGAAGAGTGAATGAAGTTGGCTATTACTCAATTCAACCAATTTGTGACATGAAAACTATCTTAGCATTTGCCCTTTTGCTTGGAATGAGTAAACAGGGCAATTTTCACATTGTTTCAAATTACATTGCAGCTGTACAGCCTGGCAACACTGTTTGAGTAACGGAGCCAGAAGCGGACTTCCAGAAGATGAACAGTGTTACTGTATCATGACACCATTGATAGGCCCCGCCCATGAGCTCATTCCAACACAATTTCTGAATAAAGAGCCAACCAGCTCACAGCTATCACATCATCCCCTTTTCCCAATATAGATGAATTTTTGGTATAAATGGCAGGTTTTTAATTATAGCAAAGAAGTCCAAATTTTCAAGAGACTAATCAGTCAATATTTTCCCAGTATCAAATTGTTATTGGGTATCACTGGATACATTTCTGACTCACCTAAATGGTGCATCATTCAAATTTGAAATGCTGTAATGGAGACAGTCATCTTTACTACTGGCTGCACCAACCCCCTTCATATTCTGAGCCCAGCGGAGCCCCAAGACATGTTTTTTGGCTGAATATTTCCTAATGAAGTGACTCAAAATTCAAGCCACAGACTTCAGCTGCTCATGAGTAATGATGAGTCAAACGATCAGATTGTACATGGTCAAATGTAATTGCATTTAAGTAATTATATTTTTAAATTTGGCATGAAAACTATGCCAAGTCCTGGCATCACTTCAGAAATAAAAAGCCCTATCGTAGAATTGCAAGTCAAGTTTCTAAGCTCATGTAATAAAAAGTTCTCAAAATGAAGCAAGCACACCCTTCCACGCTGACCTGTACACAACCCAGGTACAGACCAAGTCAGAACTAGCAGACTTTATAAAATAATTCTAATCAGGATATAGATGCAAATCATTCTGGGTCATTAATTCCTGCAACTAAAGTAAAAAAGCCCCAATTCCAGGACCAAATTGCTGATCATTCCTGGAATTTATCAGAAACATTTGGAATAATTTAAGTGCAAGAAGATTCTATGGCAATAGTTGGGGCCAATAGTTGTCCCATCTTGGAAACTGACCCTCAGTACAGTCCAGCGGAACTCCCCAAAGTTCAGCCTTCACAGATGTTTAAGAAAGAGCTAAACAAAATGAAGATGTTATTTCAGATGGAAGCAAAACCTGTTGATTTAACTACTCTTTTAGATTCCATAAAATCACACAAAACCCACCTTACTTAGCTCCTATTTCTGATCCTCTCCCTGTTTTTGCCCAGGGCAAGTAGACAGTACACAGTTGGCTGCAAGAGGAAGACTGGAAAAGCCGATATTTTTAACATGGGAACACCTGTGCGTATTTTGAGGATCAGCAAAGAGGGTCCGACCGTGAGACTTTGGAAAAGTTTTTGACTCGTGTGAGTCTCGGCTTCCTAATCTCTAAAGTGGGGTGGTCGTACGTGCTGTGCAGCTTGTTACAAGCACCCGAACCTCCACAGCGGAGTCATGCTGTGTTTGTACAAAGTTGGAGAAAGGCAACTACACAGACCCCACAGAGGGAGTTCCCAGGAGCATTGCTTCCAGCCTTTCCCTGCTGCACGGGCTGCTCCTCAGGTAGAGTCTCCTGCAGCAGCCATCCCTGCTCAGCCTTCTCGAACCGCACCAGCCCCAAAGCCTTTTATTTTCCTCCACCCCTGCCCCGCCGACCTGCCCGTGTTCTCTCTGCTGCCGTCCACTGATAAACCTGCTGGTCCTCACACCTCTCTCATTCAGCCAACGTGCTAAGCACAAGCTAAGCGCATGGCACTGAGCAAAGGCAAGGTAGCAAATGAGGCCAGTTTCATCGTCTACGTGGCACTCTACTGGCGAAAGGCCAATGACTTTATAAACACTTCCTGTCTGTTTTGTTTCCGGGAACTTTTCTAAACGATACCTAAAAAAGTCAATCCAGCAATACGCACTTAGCAGATCCACCGAGTAAATCGTCGTAAACACGCCTCTATCCATAATGCTCGTAGCTCAGAGTTTAAATCGCAAGAGCCTGGGACGGCAGCAGCAGTTGGCTTTAAAAGCTCAACTAGTCAAGTCCAGCCTGGGGCGTCAGCAGAGAGCTGCCACGACGGGAGCAGGCGGGAAGGGCAGGCAGCGGTTGCGGGACAGGTGAGGTTTGTGGCTGTTTGCTTTGTTCTGTTCTGTTTTCCTTAGCCTGGCACCTTCCCCAGAGGTTGTGGAGAGGCCGAATGACTACACTAACACCACTTACCGACGGACACTGGCTATTCCCTCCAGGACACTTCGCTTGGGGGCGCAAATGACAGGGGAGCACCTGGTGTGGAATCTAGACTTACAAAGGATGTTTTCTTCATACTGGTATCGCAAGAACCACCACAGGGACCAGGCTTATATAGAGACAGGCTCTTTATTACAAAGTCGGAAGGGGACCCACCATCAGGGAAGTGGGAGAGCTGGAAGCCGCCAGACACATGGGTCCAAATCGATGTACGAGACCTTCAAGAGACCAGCAATGACAGTCACATATTCATGGAAGCACAGAGGCCACAGGTACCCAAGCTCTCAAACTGGCAAGGATGCCCGTGGCTTTGGAGCAACGTCACCAACTCTTAATCGTATCTCCTGAAGCATCGTGACCCTGAAGAAAGCTTTTCATTGAAACATAAAATCACTTCCCTGCCAGAGTCTTTAATAATGAATATATATCCCACCTCAGTTCACCTGAGTAAGAATTATTACCACACACATCAAAAGGAGGTCTGATTATCCGGGTATCTTGTTGCAATATTTTTTATTTTAACAACAGCAATTGTGTAGGTGTCTTTAGAATGCAACAGGGTAACCCATGGCTGGTCTCTCGGAGCAAGGCTTCAGGGAACCCAAGCCACAAAACAAAATCCTTGACATTTTAATGAATTTTCCCCATTAATATCCAAACCCTTAGCTTCCATGGTAAGAGAACAATCAATTAATAAAAGCAATCGTCCCCTCCTTGGAGAGGGAGGCGGGGGAGAGCTGTTCGTAAAGCGGTTGACTTTTCCGCGTGCACATAAGCTTATCCTTCCATTGTGAAACGTCTTCCTGTGCTCCGTCAGCCTTCCGAGCACCCTGACTTAAAAGTCAGATGACATCACTGCAGCTATTCGAGATAGTTTCCCAAAGAAAAACAGAAGCAATCAACTAAAAGAGTTACCATCAAACACACCCAAAATTCTGAAAGTAGACTTTTCATAAACTATAAATCAAGTAAGGTTCTCTACCCAGAGTCAGAAAAGCTCTATAAAGTAGCTTTTAAAAATGTCAATTAATTATGTTTCTTCACGGCAGAAACACTGGATTTGGTCCCAGAAGACTTTACTCCAACTGCTCTGAAGACACTAAAGTTACTAAGAAGAAAGTAAAAGTGATTGATGGAGGCTTGATGACGTCAAAAAGCTCCTTTTCTGCGTGTTTTTTAATCTCAGGAACATTAATTTTGTATAGGCAAAGTGAAACCAACGGCTCCCTTATCACAAAACAAGTCAAGACAGTCTAAACAGGCTGGAACATTCCATACCCAAAACCTTCAGTGCGGGCTCTCTTGTCCCGTCTCTCCTCAGCCTTAGTTCCGCAACTACTTTCTGCGTTAAATAATTACAGTTTTGTTCCTAGCACTGCATTGCCTCGGAAGTTCAACTCCTATCACCATTGAAAATCAAATATTTTTAAGAAGCTTTTTTTGGTTTATTTTTATTTTTATTTATTGACACATAATAGATATACATACTTTGGAGGTACATGTGACAATTTGATATATTCATATAATCACATCAGGGCAATTGGGATATCCATCACCTTAATATTTAATAAGCTTCTAGCTGAACAGCCACTATGTACAAGGTATTGTGTGAGACTTGTGGGTTGGGGGGCGGGCTGCAAGGATAGATCAGACACTTCCTGTGCTCAAGGGGTTCTGAGAAAGACAAAATCACAGAACCACATACAAGCAGACCACGCAATGGGAATGTGGAAAGCAAAGCAAAGATAAACCAAGGAATAGGGATTACTGAGAAAAAAAATCAATTGCACTCAAGGACCATACCATGTTCCATTGTCTAAATGAGATCCCTCCCCTAGAATAATTTTACTCATCATATGGAGGTTTTTGAGTCACCTCAATGACATCTACCAGAGTCATTTGACTCTGCAAGTAAAAGAGCAAGGGCATAAAACAGCAACTCAAAATATTGTGGGGGAAAAAAGAGCAAGGGAAAAATTATATCTATGTATAATATACATAAAATTTTAAGATGCTAATTAAAGTGTTAGTAAACTAGAACAGTTTTTTTAATCAAAACTGTCACATAGAAATATTGAAAAAATACAACCAATACACTATGCGTACTCCACGGTTACCCATGTAGACAGTGTGGAAAGGAAAACAGGTCAGGACCACGCCCTGAAGGAGGTAAAAAATAATAGATTCAAAATAAACACACACACAAGTTGCTCCTGAGTGTAACTAAAAATTGACAAGACAGTTTAAAAGGGGTTAAAGAAACAAACACCAAAGATTATACAAGCCAATTCAAAATCAATAAAATAAACAAATCAACACATTATGTACTTAATACGCAATAGTTCAATAAATAGCTATCGAAGGGAGGAAGGAACAAAGGAATGAAGGAACGAATGGACAACCATGCCCTGAGATCACTCATGTGGCCATGACCTTCAACTGCAATGTCACTAACGGGTCTTTAAAAGGAAGACGTTCCCACACAGGTGGCACAAGACAGAGGGGTTGGCATCGTACCCCCCTTAATCCTCTTGTGACATTGCTCTTTCTCAAGGAAAGGCAGGGGACAGGCCCAGCTGTCACAGGTTTCTGACTTTTCTGTTCGGACACGGTCTGACGGCCTTTCCCTGGCAAGCATCGCCGCAGGACTTGCTTGGGCTGGAGAGTCACATCCCAACAGAAAGCGACTGTCCCGTCTCACCCTAAGGGGGATCACGGGTAGAGACGCTCTGAAGGAAGCCGCTCTCGGTCTGGGCGCCAGCCCACGCTGGATGTACACAGCACGAGCGAGAAAAAATGTCCCCAGTGCGAGCCACTGAGATTTTGGGGTCATTTGTCCCTGACACATAATCTCACCTGTCCTGGCTCCGGCACCCATGATTATGCCTATTAACCCCCTTCCCATTTCCTCTGTGCCTCTACCCCACATCAAACACTCTCAGTTGCCCAAACATTTTAAATCTCAAATATCCCTCAAATATCTAAAATATCTAAATATCTAAAATCAATTTGTTTGTATAATACTCCTTTAATGCAAAGTATGTGGACAGTAACGAAACAGAGAAAGAGAGAGAGAAAGAGCAAATGAATTCATCTGATGGAATCCACTGTAATTCCAATTTTTCTTCCCAGCAGTTCATCAGGGAACAGCACTGATGAGATGAATGAGGCTCGCTACGGGAAGTTAGTGTATGAGCAGATCAACTAAAATTACTGGATTGAAAATATATAGGATCGATGCAGGAGCTCGGTGGAAATTAGAGTTACTACCGGAGAATTAAACAAAAAACACTGATGGGTCCCTTAAAATAGAAAGAGCGACATAGTTCTTTACATCTTAAATTTCATGTATAAATCAACTAGGAAATTCCATCTCCCGGGAGAAAATTTAGTAATAAAGTGTCTAACGGATAGATAGTTGAGGCATTTTTACAGCATTAGTCTGTTTTCCTAGATATGATTCTCTAGGCTTTTAGATTTTTGGGACTGGGAATATATTTCAGTCATGATAACTATGTAAAAACCCCAACATGAACTACTTCATCCTTGTATAATTTCTACTCATTTAATTTTCAGCATTTGGATAGGTCTTTTTTAATAAAACAAAAAGTGAGATCAAAGAATACTTAAACATATTTAGCTTTGAAATTCCTGTTGCACATTGTACGGAGCAAGGTGTGATGTGTGGCCACTTCCTCATATTCTCATCAAAATACGTCCCGGCACTGACATTCTGAAATTAACCTTCTGCACTTCCCATTTTGTTTTGTACTGATATCTCTTAAGATCTACCTGGAAAACATCAAGTAATGTTTAAACTATATTCTACAGCCCTTGGCATTACAGCACAAAAATAATTTTCATTACTATTGGTATATAACACTTTCTAAATACACCACATTAGGGCTCCATTCTTCTCACCCTGCACATAATGAGAGAAAATATAGAAAAAGCTAGAAAAAGATTCTACATCCCAGCTTTGCATGCAGTACAAATTGCCAAGTACTTATAATTCTTCAAGCATTACTCATGACAGAGTCCAATTTAAAATAGTTACCTGCCCTGACATTCATAATGAACGGCAAACTGGAAAAAAATCTAACAGAGTAGATTATGCATTTTATCCTTTCTGGAAAGTTAAAATATAAGGGTAGAAATTTTTCCAAGGTACCATACGATGCAGTTTAAAACCTTTAAACCATTCTCCCTGGACTTCCACTTTTATCTCTATAAACTGACCTCTAAAGACCTTTTAAACGTTAAAATTCTGGGCTTCGATTGCCACTGTTTAAAACGAATGCAACGTGATTTCAGTTGCATATTTTGTTCCATTTCCTCAAGTACAAAAACGCAATATAGGATAGCCATCAGGGGCACAGGCTTGGCCCGAACCTTGGTTTTATCACTTACCAGCTGAGACTTAGGAAATTTAATCTCTCTAAGCTTCAGTTCTCTCCTCAAAACAGCAAAAACTGAGGAAATTAAAAGAGTACCCACCTCACAGGATTGTTAAGAGTCAAATTAGCTGAATAACATATATGAAGTCGGACTGGCCACCAGTTTCCGCACATACGTGGTAAACATTCATTAACCATTAGCCAATACTCGTATCTTATTACCTCTTCTTCTGAAATGTCCGTCTAGAATCTACGATATTTGACCAGTTACATGCAAGACCTTTACAAGCAGGGAGTCTTAACTTCTCTCAACCCACAACTGCAAATTCTTTATTTTAATTGAATGGGTCTCTCAGCCTCTTCCGTCTCCCCACTGCCTACACTCCTTCAGGCAAACAAACCACGGTATTTCCCGTCCTTCTAACTTCCCTTCCCTCTCCCTGTGCGCTTCATTCCTTCTATGTTTATGAGGTTTGTTTTCTTACTTGTCCCACTGAGCAAGCTTAATATAAAAAACGAGCAAATAAATAAGTCTGTGTTGCATGGAACAGCGTGTACTTCGGAATAAACAACAGGCTGGTTTGCACCAGGCCCCACGTGAGAATCGGCCTCCTCACCTCCTAATCCTCTCTCAGGCCCCTGCAGACAGGCAAGGAGATGAAAAGCGAGTTTTACTGTTTCTCCACAAAGCCTAAATAACACCTCACCTGTGCTCACGAATATTCTTAGTAAATGAGTGGGATAAAGGGGTCAATTCCAAGTTCTTGAACAACATTGTTTTTTAATTTAAACTATCTGGGCTCACGCATGAATAGCCGCAGGGAATCTGCCGTGGGAATGTGGGTTTGTGTCTTACAATTTACCTTTTCTTATTTATTACCGTCAGTTCAGCAATGGGGACCCTGTAAATGATGATGAGCTGAAATTTTTCATAGAATTCCCTCTTATGTTTCTGGATACCACAACACAAGAGTTCCTAGATTGTGCCAAAATTAAAGAGGAATATCTGCCAGCTAGGCATTCGGGGTTATCTGCTTATAGTATTCAGGGGTGAAGAGAGAAAGAGAAATGGGTGTTTTTAAGTATTTGTCAGCATCTCACCACAGAGTGACACTTGGGGTGGGGGATCTGGGAAGAGAATACTTATGTCACTCTCTTTGTCCACCTTTCCCTGCAAGATCGGAAGGAGAATCCTGTGTGCTTTGGAACTGGTTATCAGAGGCAGTTCCCTGTCAGGTAGCTCCCTCCAGGCTCAGCAATCAGAGAACTCGGCACAAAGCTACCTTGTGCAGAGCCTTGGAACTGCTCAGATTTCAGTTCAGATGCAAAAAAGACACTCACTGTTCGCATTTTCCCAGGGTCTTAGCCAAACTTATTTTACTGCTCACTCCCCATCTGAGAGGCTAAGTTCTACTCCAAGCTTTTACAAGAATTAGAAGATAGGTGAATCAGGAAAAAAAAAAAATCCACTGAAAATATTTCTTTAAAATAAACATGAATAGAATGGCAATGTTCTTAACCTACTAACCTCAGTCAGATCATGAAAAAGTACAGAAATTTTGGTGAGCCCTCACTTAGGCCATCCTAAAACCCTTGCATATTGGCGTCTCAATTTGCCACGATCATGTGTGCTTGCAAATACTCTTAATAAATGAGTGGAGTAAAGGGATGAATTCCAAGTTCTTGAATAATTTTTTTAATTTAAAGAATATCTGGCCAGCCTGAGCAAGAGCGAGACCCCATCTCTACTAAAAATAGAAAGAAATTATATGGACAGCTAAAAATACATATAGAAAAAATTAGCCGGGCATGGTGGTGCATGCCTGTAGTCCCAGCTACTCGGGAGGCTGAGACAGGAGGATCGCTTGAGCTCAGGAGTTTGAGGTTGCTGTGAGCTAGGCTGACGCCACGGCACTCACTCTAGCCTGGGCAACAGAGTGAGACTCTGTCTCAAAAAAAAAAAAAAAAAAAAAGAATATCTGGGCTTATGCAAAAACAGAGGCAATGAATCTGACACACGGGTGTGGGTTTGTATCTTACAATTTACCTTTTCCACAACGTCAGTTCAGACGTTGCTAACTCAAACAGCACAGCATGATCATTGGAATAAATTAACGTGGTCTAAGGAGTCTTTTCAGCTCTTTACAGGCACGAAATTATCGCAGTCTCTTCATATAACAAAACTCCGGAGAGTAAATAAGGGCAATTTAATGTCCCTTTGACCTTCTAAGTTATTTCAGTAAGTTGGGAGTCCATGGGGCTAAATGTTACTGAAAACACTGTACGTAAATCCACATAACATATTCTGAGAAGGGCTTCGGGAAAGGAATTAACAAATCGCTATCATTTAGGATGTTTTCAGCTGTACACAAAACAAATAAACCTGGCTCAGACGATAAGGATATATGTAATCTCAGACTGCAAGATGCCCAAAGTGAGCGGCCGCAGAGCTCAGAACACACCGACTTCACTCTCACGCTGGTCACAAGACGGCTGCAGCTGCGCCGGGCATCACATTCAGACACAGCAACGACCAGAGGAAGAAAGACATCTTCTCTGTGTGTCTTCCTTAGAAGCAAGGAAACCCTTCAAAGAAACACCCTCCACACTGGCCCATTCCTTAATCCATCCCTTGCAAGAGCACAGGAATGCCACGATGGGTTTAGTAGGAGGGATTGGACGTAAGGGAATCAGCTGAAATGACCATGGGGTGGACTGGATGCCGGGGAATCCACCACAGTGACCACTACACCCCAAACACACGTGTCTTCTCAGCGCTCAGTTCCTAAAACTGTCCTGATGCAGGCAGACATCCAAGCCAGATGCACAACCAAAAACCACAGGATACGATCATGAAACAATGTATCCACATTCTATCCCCGCAGAGGGTTAAGTACATTTTGTCTGACTGGAAAGGGCACTACACTCAGCATATTTAATAGGTCGGTTGCAAATGCTACTTTCCCCAGCAAATGACACATACAAAGAAGGGTGTTTTAATAGAAATGGACACCTACATTTCAATACCTTCATTTGACACATTGTTATTTGGGTTGTGTTTATTTCTTTGTTTGTTTTTGAAACCTTAACAAGTCTGGGTATTGAAACAACTGGGCCTGGTATGAGAAGATGAAGGAGGTTGGACAGAAGAAGTATCAGCAATCACATTAGGATGCAACTTACACGGGAAAGAAATCCCAGAGATGCTTTTCTGTGAGACCCTACAGATGATAAGGTCCTACAGATCTGGTCCCACAGAGTCTCCGACGTCTGTGACTTCCCTTCCTCTCCCTCTGCGGCACCACCGCGGCATCCTGGCTGTCCCCCTGCTGGAAGCCCCCTTCCCTTTCCTTGGTGTTCCTACGGCTTTCTCATTCCTCATTCCTTCCAGGTCTCTGCTCAGACGTCACCTTCTCAGCGGGACCATCCCTGACCACCTTCTGTACCCAGCATATTCCCTTCCCCAAATAGTCCCAGTATCCACTGCCCTACTTTATTTTTCTTCATAACATTTATCACTGTCTGACAGACATTTTTACCTCTTTTTTTGTCTTTACCCGCTAGCATATACATTCTCAGAGGGAAGGGATCTCTAGGGGCTGGAAAAGTTCCTGATACATGACAGGTGCTCAATAAATATTTGCTGAATGGATGAATGGGGATAAGATGGAATCAAAATAGGAAAAATCAAAGCTTTTATATGAGTATACCCAGACCTGAGAGCAGGAAAATTGAGACCAAGCCACCAAGAAGTATTTTAATAGGATCATATACTTTCCTTTCTGTCATGAAGTCAAAAGTAAAAACAATTATACCATCACTGACTATATTCACTTCTACTAGTCTGGCTAATAAAGAAAATCCATTGTAAACGTATAAAGTAGTATATCAAATTATAATTTTCCAAGGTGAGCTTCAAGAAGTCAAATTATTTTACTAAAATTAACATTTAATGTCCAAGAATCATACAACATAGGCAACCTTTTCTCTTTCCCCCTTTTTAAGAAAAATGAGGAACTCCAAAGCTATCTTTAAGGTCATCTGCAATTTAGTTTCTCAGATTTCGAGCGGTGTGTTTTGTCTTTTTTGTCCAAAGGAAAAACGGTGAGGCTGTTAACTCAGGTTTAATGACTCAGTCTACCCAGAATGCAGTGAGAACTCAGGCTAGGTCCTCAGCTGCTTTTCTGGTAGGGCCCCTTGCTCTGAACACCACATGTAAATGCCACCACCCACCGAAAGGTCTCCAAGAACTCAGACTCCTCCAGCCACAAAAGATGCTCTATGAATCACCCACCCTCGATACCGTCCGATTACAGAACCAAGACAGCCATTTAGGGGCTCCCCGAAACGTGTGATTTCCAGGGTGACATTAAGGTGACTCACAATAAAGAATCTTGAATGAAAGGTCAGAGAAGCACCTACAATCCCAGATCAAGAATAGCAGTAATTTTCTTGGCGTTTTCACTTCTGTGTTCCCTTCCACTACCAATCTCAGGAAATCCAAAGGTTTTAAATACCAAGACCCAAGGTACAGCTGCACAGCTTTTACGGCTTGCAGAGAAGTATGATCGAGATTTTCAGATTAGGTTTAGTCAACAATAGGTCTTTATTCTGCAACTCCTATATGAAACTTAAGAATTTAACAGGTTCCAAGCAAATGAATATTTCATTCTTGTTTCATAATATAATAAAAAGTCCTTTTCATGGGGAGGGTTTAAATGTAACCCAAGACTCCGATTTCTGATTCTATCAGCACACCACGAGCACAGTCCTGTTGGAAGTGCTTAACGTACTAGACCGATGGACTCCACAGTCTTCTCCTGGCCGGGGTGGCCGGGTTCAGTCACAAACCGTCAGTAATACATGAAACAGAACCAACTTTGGCCTGGTCCGCTACGGAAATGGAGGGAGAATTCTTCATGTAGTTACTTTAAAACTTTACAGTTTACAGAGACCAAGAATTCAAGCCCAAAAGCAGAACTAAAAAGCTGCCCTCAGGTGATATAAAATTTCTACTTAGACCCATACACTTCAGACTCAAGGATAGTCTGTGTTATTCCAAAACCGCCGTTATCTTTCCTAACGACACAGTAAAAAGAGCTCCTGAGATAATTTAATGGAAACGGTTCCCTTTTACATATCTCCTAAAAATAGCAAGGCTGAGCCAGATGATACAAATACATTTTGAATGAAAGGAAAGTTCATTTGTTTTTGTATCTCCAAGTCTTTCCAATTTCATAGCTTAGATTGATACATACAATTCTAGATGGTTAAGGGGATCCATTTTTTGCAGGTTGAAGAGGTGTTTTCCCCTTTGTTGTACGGGTGTAAAGCCGCGGTATTTGTTGTAAGGTATTAATGCTCCAAACGAACTCGGGTTTTCTGCTCCGTGGGAGAAACCCTCATTGTCTCTGCTTCCCAGCAGGGATTTCAGCCACTCGGCCTCCCCCGTGGGACGAACCGGCCACACACGTGTAACCAGAACACACGTGGGCACAGCCGGCCCAGTCTCCACCAGGTATGTTTAAAGACACTGCATTTTTAGGACCCATAACAGAGGAATCCTTTACTAAAGGACACGCCAAAACCAGGTGCCACAATCCCACTGACGCATCACCAGGGAGAGCAGAGTCATCACAATTTACCACCAAGCAGCAGCACCCACGCCCCACCCCCCGCCCCGGGCCAAGGGGAATAAAGACGCAGCCCCCGGCACCCCCGCTCTCCCCCACGCGGGCAGGACAGTGAGCACTGACCGGAGGCCAAAGGCCATGGGCAGTGGCCAAGGAATCAGCCGTCCCTTCCCAGGGCCACGCGGTGTCTTCCCTACCATGTGCTGTGTGGCCACACCCAACCTGCCTTTAACAAATCCAGTATAAATCATAGGCGCTTCAGCAAAAAACTAAAACAGAGTAAAATACTATTTTGAATCATGTGGACGGTTTTGTTCCCCACTTTCCTGGGTAAGCACACGGCGCAGACGCTCTGGAAGACGACTGCTCTTCGGTCTGGCTGCGTTCCACACACCTCGCACGGCCCGGTGGGATCCAAAGGGTTAAAGGTACATATTTTCCCTACAACATGACCTCCACTGACAACCAGCTACTCTGTCTGAGGCTCAGATAAGCAAACAGCATCGCTTGCTGTTCCTCAAATATACCAGGCACGTGCTGCCTCAGGACCTTTGCAAATGCTATTTCTTCTGTCTGGGAGGCTTTTCTCCAAAATATCTGCATGTTCTACATGGCTCATCTCACTTTCTATTCCCGGTAAAGGCACCTTCTCAGTGAGGACTTTTTGGGGCCTCCAAACTCAACTTTAATCAATCCTCCAACACTTTCTTTCTTTTCTGTTTTATTTTTTTCCCATAGCACTTTAACATTATTTAACATCCAATACATTATGCTTGTTTCTCTTGCCATCTCCCCTTCTGCAATGTGGTCTCCACGAGGACGGATTTTTCTTTCTACTGGTGTTTTCACTGCTATATCACCAGCACCAGAAAAACCATGTTAAATATCTATTTAAAAAAGAAAAAACAGTAGTTTGCTCTAATGCTGGAAGAAAAATGAACGTGTTGATCTTCTTTCAAGGTGGCCACGGTTCCCATTCACAACACAGGACATTCTCAAGAGGGTATCAGGAGTCCTTTTTTAAAAACTTGTTTTGAAATAACTGGAGATGTAGGAAAAGTTGCAAAGAGATTTCTCGTATGTTCTTCATCCAGCTTCCTCTAACATTAACATTTTATCTAACGACGGTGTATCTACCAAAACTAAGAAATTAACATTGGTACCAAACTATTAACTAAACTACAGAGTTGTGGGTTTTTTTTTTTTTTTTTTTTTTTTTTGGATTTCACCAGTTTTTCCACTAATATCCACATTGTCTTTAGTTATCGTGACCTCTTAGTCTCCTCCGATCTGTGACAGCTTCTCAGTCTTTCCTTGTTTTTTATGGTCTTGACACTTTCAAAGGGTACTTGGTCAGGTATTTTGTAGAATATCCCTCAATTTGGGTTTGTCTGATGCTTTCCCATGATGAGCCCGGGCTGTGGGCCTGGGGGAGGAGTAGCACAGAGGGGCAAGGCCCGGGCAGGGACACGGAGCCAGCATGACATTGTCAGAGAGGTTGACCTTGAACAGTTGATAAAGCTGCTGTCTGCCAGGTTTCTCCACCGTAAAGTTACCCTTTTCCCTTCGAACAGTCTGTTAGAAGTGAGTCACACCATGTCAGCCCACACTCAGCTCTTTCAACTACACACGATGTTTTCTTTATGTGCCGACTTTAGAAGCTAATTCCTGAAAAAACACACCTCCACTTAACTTAGTCACCAAGGAAGATGAGGTCTATAAAATGTAGCAACATGTTTTGGAATTGCCAAAAATGGGATCAATAGCCAGCCATATAATACAATTATTTCCGTAGCCCCAATCAACATGGACTTTTTTTTCAGAGTATGATCGTATAAGTGAAAAAGGCAGAACGTTTAAGGATTAAAATATTTTTCCACTACGGCAGGACACATCAGCAAGTGAGCTGAATGGAGGAGTCATCCCTTCATCCCCTGCTCTGTGTTCTTGGCAATGATCCAAACGATTCCTTGATTGTTGCGATCAGGTAATAGCCTTTGTTCCATTAATCGTGTTTGATCAATAGCATTTATTTAACAGTATTGCAGACAGAAAAAAAAAAATGCGTGGCCAAGACTGCTAATTGTCCCAGATAATAGAATATATTCCATTATAATTGTCCCATATAATAGAATCCTTAATTGATAGTTTAGGCACGTGGCCACCCAGAATAAGGACCACATCCACGCCACCCTTAGAGATGGGTGTGGCCACTTGATTACATTCCAGACACTGAAACACAAGCACAAGTTCTAAACTCAGCCCATAAGGCTACCCACTCTTCCCATGAGCTTAGAGTCCACCGAGAGGGAAGGGAGCCCACACTTATCAGCAGTATTTCCCCCAATTTTCAGTGCTTCTCCAGAAGGTCACAGAAGTCCCCAGATAGCAGCCTTCTGGAGGTCAGACACTGACTTCTAGAAGACCAGTTTGGCGCTACCTCTGGATTCCATATTGGCAAATGGTTTGCCCTCCATCCTCTACAGACGTGGTGCTTGGCTTCTTACTTTTCAGAGCATCAATCCACTGACTCTGTATTATTATTTTTTTTTTTTTTGACATTCTGTCAGAATCACTCTACTCAAACTCACCCTGGTAGCATCACTTCAGTGCTGAAGGCGCCAACATTGTGTGACGGTATCTCGAGGATCTTCCCCCCAGCCCCCTCCAGCCCTCCAGCCATCTTTGGCTCCAATACTTGCAGGCGGCTCCAAAAAAGTTCGAGTTACAAAGTAGAGCCCGTGAGGCGATTTGGCAGACCTGTTTTGGACGTGCCAATACATAAGCCACCTTTTTACAGCTCTTCCCTACGAGAAAAGGGAAATGAGGTCCTAAATAGCACTAAGCCACGCAGGGCACCAAATCCATTCTTTCTGAGCTCATTTCCTGGAAGCCAGATACACAATCTGCATTGCTCTTTTATACCTCACTAGCCAGTTTTAGAATTTTCCTTTCAGAACAACAACATAAGGGCATTCTGCTGTGTTTCCATGGTGATTTTTTTTTTTCTGCTTTCCTTCCTGGAACATTTCAATATGCAGAATAAAATGTGTTACAGCTCTCTGAGAAATTGTGCACGCCCATAAGATAAACTTGGTGTCCCTCCAATGGGTCTGTCTGCAAATTTACATTTAAAAAAACGTGTTGTCACAGACATTTAGGAAATCCATGACAATGGTTTCTGCATCACTCAGAACATCAGGAAAAATCAGAATTACCAGTTTAATTCACATAAGGTGCTCAGATAAAATACTCTCAGCCCAAAATGGCTTTACATAGAAAGGGCTCACTTGTTCACATTCATGTCTCAGCAAAGAAGTCTAAGCTGAAACACGGTGGAATAGAAACAGATGTTCAATCCTAGACGCAGATAAGAATTTTTCACTCGCCTCCTTATCACTAACAGATGAAGGAAGTGCATTCATCAAGGAAATAAAAGCTGGCCCAAGTGGAACTCAGCCAGGGCACAGTTATCCACCGGTTCAGAGCACAACTGAATTTTCTCAATTTCGAAAGGACAAAGAGAAGTTAAATACATTGAAAAATTAAATATGCAATTTGAGAACACTACAACAGAGGTGGAGCTAGTCCAACTTTCTCATCCAAAGAAGATACATTTCCCTTCCCATCGGTTCCAGTTCACTTACACCCAAAAATAATTTTTTCATATCTTTCTCTTAAATTCCTAGGTGTCTTTTCTTTAAGCTCTGCCACATTCTCAAGCTTACAAATTCGAGGGGAAACCCTAGTTTTGATCAACTTCAAGTAACCCCTGGTAGTATTTAGAATGGACTTTGAAGACAATGCTGTACTTCTAGAATAATCAGAAAAAGAGCGTCAAACTCAACACATCTACAACTGCACTCAGTCCTCTCACCATGTGACCCTCTGATGCCCTGCAGAGTCCCCACCCCCACGAAGGCCCTCACCCGACGTGGCCCCCTCAGCCTCGGACTTCCCAGACTCCACAACTATGAGAAATAAATGTCTTCTTTATAAATGACCCAATCTGTGACATTCAGTTATCACAACAGAAAATGAACGAAGATGCCAAGGAACCCAATGCCCACCTCCTCGAACGCTTCAATCCCCACCCAGGGAGAACGTTCACTTCTTCCCTTGTGGCCCCAAGGAACCCTCAACAGACTTGTTTCCTAACACTTGGTGATGGCCGAGAGAATTACTGGAAAAATGTCCTCTCCCCTCCCCTCCCGCTGCGAGCAGACTGCCTTTCCCTGCCCCACGGACTCTGGACTTGGCCGCCTCGCTAGCTTTGCGGTGGAATGCGAGGAGACAGGATGCCAGCGGAGACTTCACATCCACCGGCTGCGTGGTTTTGGCCGGGCCCCCAGGCACCTGTCATTCACGTGCCATGAAGAGAACATCGGGCAGTCTCCCGTCCAAGGAGAACAGAGACACATGAGGCAAACCTGAACCCAACTCGGAGCCTCGAGTCAAGTACAGCCACCCCAGGGCTGGACACGGAGCCGCTCCAGCTGACCCTGCAACCCGTGAGCAAGAAAAACAGAATATATTATTGCTATCTGCCACTGAATTTTGGAGTGGTTTGTTACACTGCATTATTGTACCAACAACTGTCTAACACATACCTAGAAGTCTTAATTTTATGTGTTTGTTTACATGTCTTGAGAGTTCAAAATAGTGCTTGAAACATTAAGAGCTCTTTGTAGATTTTTTGTTGTTAAGATATAATTCAGATACCATCAAATTCACCCTTTTAAAATGTGTAATTCAAAAATGTTTATTATTTTCACTAAATACTACAAATAAATAGGAAACCGTCACCACTATCTAATTCCAGAACATTTCCATCACCCCCAAAAGAAACCCATAACCATTAGCAATCTCTTACTAGATTTTGTAAATAAACAACTTGATGAGTAAAAATGTAAGCAAATTCTTAGAACTCTTATTCCAAATTAGCATCACGACGTAAACATTGCAGAAAAAAAAAATTTTCCAAAAATGTGTCTTACTAGAATATTTTGAAGTCATTTTATCTTTAAAATAAGTTTAGGCCAGGCATGGTGGCTCACACCTGTAATCCTAGCACTCTGGGAGGCCGAGGAGGGAGGATCACTTGAGGTCATGAGTTTGAGACCAGCCTGAGCAAGAGCAAGACCCATCTCTACTGAAAATAGAAAAAAAAAATTAGCTGGGCGTGGTGGCACATGCTTGTAGTCCCAGCTACTCGGGAGGCTGAGGCAGGAGGATTGCTTGAGCCCAGGAGTTTGAGGTTGCTGTGAGCTAGGCTGACGCCACGGCACTCTAGCCCGGGCAACAGAGCAAGACTGTGTCTCAAAAAATAAATAAATAAAATAAAATAAGTTATATCAACATTTCCCATGTATTTTAAATACAAATATTTAATATTCTTTTTCATTGCTATTGCAAAGCAAAGGCCATTTGGGGATTTAATTATTGGTCTATGGATCAAGGGAGATGATTACATTAAAAGCTGCAAAGCATTCAGGGAGGGAAAAAAACCTCATATAGTTCAAAACTATCAGTACCTGAGGAAAATACAACATAGAATCTGCTTTTGCACTGGAAAAAAAAAAAAAAAACCTCCTCAGCAAATGCCAAAAATAAAATCTCAAAATTTCCAATAGTAAGGACCAGAGCTTCAAATATTAGCAAATCCACACTTTATAACTACAAACGTCAAAATGCCAAAGAATGGCAGAGATGGAAAGGGTATTCTCAAGGGACAGCTTGACACCAAACCTAAACACAGACACTCGCTTTTTTTCTTAGATAACAAGGAAACAATAAAGTATCTATAATGGCAAGCTTGTTTCTTTCAATTAATAAGAGAGAGAGAGAGAGAGAGAAAGAGAAAGATGTCTTATTTCAGAGAGAAACTCCATAAAAGACATGCCTTTGTGAAAAACTTTATTGAAGACTTAAATGTTGAATAATGTGATAAATAAAAAACTCATCAAGGGCAAAATGTTCTAAAGTCAAAAAAATACATTTACGACATATAGAAAAAAGCACCCCTGGCTTTACTTTGCGGTGCTGTATGAAACTGTTTTGCCAGATCTAAGGAACCTAGAAACGAATCGTTCTAATCATCACTATCGCCCTAAAAAAAGGAAAAATCTGACCAGGAATGAGCAAAGTGACCAGTGAACTTCCAAGTCTCCTGACGCCACCTAAGCCGTCCGACCAGTTTTATTTTTACCTCCGCTTTCCCGGACTGGCTCTGGGCAGGGCACAGCTGCTGTGCCGATCTGGGTCACTCCACACAGGGGACCGTGGGCGAAGCCGCCGCGTCCACTTTTAGAAAGGCCCCCGTGCCCGGGGAGTGCCGGCCCCGGCGCCCAGCCAACGGCAGCTGCTCCCTTTTGCTATTTCTGGGCTTCAGGCTCCAAGAAATACAACCTCACCTGAGAAAGACGACTCTAAATGGGGAAAACAAAGCAGATACTGGCATCGGATACTTTCATTTCTAACATTTTTTAAAAAGCTGTTATTTTATAATTCAGTAAAAAGGTCCATGTAGAGTGGGAAGGAAGGCGAGTTGAAGTACCCAGGAAGGATCTTTTTATTTTGTGTTTTTAATCAACACTTCAAAACTCAATCTGGTTCATTCAATCACATTTTTACACCTGGTAGAACCAACTGGGCACCTGATACTCAATGTTACCTCTAAAAATGACACTTTTCTATTCTTATAAAAATAGGAATAAAACAATCTATTGATGCCCCTTTTTTTAACCACTCCCAGATTGTAACTTTATGCTCACCTCCAAGTAGCAGCCACTATTCTGAGTTTTTCATTTTAATTCTTTCCTTCCTTTCCGTACCACCCATGCGTGTGTTCTTACATATCACCGCATCTCAATGAAAACGTTGGTGACCATTGGTGGCCTCCGCAGCGTCCACTTGCCCCATTTTTCTACCAAAAGGACCCAGATTTCCCTTTGGGGAATTCACTGCTTGTCTGTTGGGCAGCAGCCAGCATTTTTGATGGGGAGGGAGCAGGGATTCAGTCCAGCTAATCAACGCATCTGTCCCCGGCAGCAGGAGCGAGGGGTGTCCTCGTTCCCTGCCCAGAGGGCACAAAGGGAACAGGAGAACCCGAGTCCACCGTCAGCCCTCGGTGGAAACCCTGGGCCTTCTCTAAACTATCCGTTTCTCTAGGGACAGTTTGGGTTGGATTTCTGTTGCTTGCAATCATAAGAATGCTGCCCAAAACACACACAAAAAAATTGTAAATGGAAAAACTATTAAACACACACACACCAGTTAAAAATCAATGAATAAGAAATAAAATTGTAAATATGTCCCGTGACTCGCAATGCTTGATGGAAGTTAAAAGCCGGTGGCCAGCCGTGTCAGAGCCATACCAGCGTTTGTCAGGCCATTTGGGAACCAAAGTCCCTCCCCATGTGCACCGGAACGTGGGGTTGGGGACATGCCCTGAGCCCCTTTGGAGAAGGTGGCTGTCCCTCCCAGGGGGCAACCGCCCGTCGGGGAGTCGTGTCGAGTGAGAGGACTGACTTTGCAGCTTCTTTTAAAGCACTGGAAACATGTCTAAGACCAACACTGGCCCCCGCACCCTTAGGCACCCTCTGTCCCCCCCACCCGGCTCCTCACTCCTGCTCCCGTCCCCAGGCTCCCTCGGGGACACCCGTGAACAGCCCGCGCCGCCCCCACGGCGTGGCGCTCGCGAGCACGGGCCGAGCAGCAGACCGCGCGAGTCACAGCATCAGCGTCACCAGATTGCAGCTGTGGCCTCTGGCCGCTCACTGGTTCCCCTGCACAATGGCAGGAACGGCAGATCGCACCTGTCCACGGATGGTTGAGAGGTCAGGTACTGAGGACACAGCCTGCCAGGCCATAAACCGTCACACACACATCAGCTATGTTTAAATTACTTTTGTCATGAACTATGGTAATTTGAGGGAGTATGGAGAAACCCTCACTGCTGTCGTCCCAGAGAAAGCTGGCCACGGCCGGGACAAGGGGGCTCCCACCTTCTGTGTCAGGACTCAGCCACCTCCTGCCGCCCATCCCGGCCCCGTCCCGCACCTCCCTCACCCGGACCCCCACGCCCCTGCCTCCCTGGTCTCCTCGCCCTCCTCCACGTAGTAACACGACTTTACACGTCCTTAGGCCTCCACCTCCAACTCGATTTCTTGCTCCCCTTGCACGGCTAACCCTGCTCATCCTTTGGATCTCGGCTTCAAAAGCACTTCCTCGGAGAGCCTGCTCGTGGTCCCCAAGACCAGAGGGGACCCCAGAGCTCTCTGTGTCCCACGCAACCTGCTCTTCCCCTCTGAACACGCATCACACGTGTGCTTCTGTGTTCAGGCTCTGCCCTTGCTGGTGGGATGCAAACTCCATGAGGGCAGGGTCTACGTGTGTCTCCCACACTCCTGAGTCCCCACCACATGCCCAGTAAACATGACAAACGCATGAATGACGTCCCAGACCGAGGCGACGGCCAATACCCACGTGCTGGTGTAGAGGCCTCCAAGCAACAGGAGGTCAGGGACCCTGAGACCGGCTGCTGACTCTGCAGTCTGTCTCCTCGTTTCCAACTCACCTTCCAAGAGCTTCTTATAAGTAACTCTTGTAGGTTTCCCTGGGAAGAGAGTGGCCACTTTAAGTACTATCAAGGCACAAAATCCCAAAGAAAAATGTGTCCAAAAAAAAAAAAAAAAAAGCACTGTTCCACTACTTCCTCCAAAAACTATAGAAAAATCTTCTCTTGGAAATGTGCTCCAAAGTCTTCTGACAGCAGATAGACAATGTGAAATTCCTAAAAAAAAAAAAAAATCTCCGTGTGACCCAAGCTCCCAGATCCAGCACCGGGAATCCTCAAGGTACTGTTTTACGCATCTGCGTCTATGAGCATGTGAGCGAGATACTGTCCGCCCAAAATATTAATATCCAAGTATTTTTACTGTGAACAATATACACATTACTGCAAATGCAGGAATAACATCCCAAACTAAGACAGCAAAAAACCTTGTATTCTGCAAAATGAAACTAAAAAACCAGGGCTTATGGAAAACACAGAGTTGGTACAGAAGGTTCAAATGCCACTCGACTTTGTACCCGGAGCACTAACAATAACAAAAACAGCAAGCACACTAAAAATTACTAATACTACCGTGGGTAAAAGTATGTTTTCCATTTCCTAATACAGGGTAAACATGGGATTTTACAGAAAAGGAGGGGCGACGAGGGTGCGTGATGGAAGGGTGGGAGGAAAGACTGAGGCTGCTGCTTTCTGGAGATAAGAGGAAAACAGAGGCAATCCGGGAAAATCAGACCTTGCAGTCAGAGGCCAAAGCCAACCGGAGCCGGGAGCAAGAGCAGGGCGATCACCTCCCCGGCTTGTGCTCCTCTGTGCCGCCTACCTTGCTTTCAGCCACTGCTGCCTGGTGGCACAGAACATTGAAGTGCGAATGAAAATCTCACAGGAACCATTGCCACATGCACCTTCCCAGGCAGCCTCCCCGGTTTCCCAGGCGCACGTGTGACAATTCACCTAAGACACAAACTACAGCAGAGCCGGCTGTGTGCTCGGAACCCCGGGGCCCGCGCCAGGCGAGTGGTCTGAGAGCCGAGCCGCAGTTGGGAGGTGCCGGATGAGCAGGCGAAGAGCAGGACGACTGTGGGGCAGCTTCTGGGGGCCCCGGGGGCCCCAGGGGGTCAGAGTCCTGGCCAGGCTGCCCGCCAAGCTCAGCAGGAGGGAAACTGACCGGGACGGGCACAGTGGGGAGCCTGGATCAGGGACAGTGGCAGCAGACACCTGTGGCACACGGGACCACACGGGACCACATGGGACCACACGGGACCACACAGGGCGGGCAGGTGAGGGGCCGAACAGTGCCGGGCAGGGACACACACAGAACACACAGTCCCCCCTTGCTATTGACACTTGCAGTCTGGATCTCAGTGTCTAGGACCGTTGAATCCAGAGCAAGAGTCGGGTCCCACGCCAGGGAAAGAGGCTGGGGAAGGGATGGGAAGAGAGAGAGTGACAATAGTCCACCCGCTGCGGTGTCCTGGCCGCTCCCCCTGGTCCCACCCACCCTCCTGACGGCACTCACCTGCCCAAGTACACAGAAGGGCTCCAGCCGCAGAGACTGTGCTCAGAGACACACAGGCGCTGAGCACACAGAAGATGCTCAACACACAGCACCGTGAACAGCTCCGGGAACGAGGAGGGAGAGAGAAAGGACGGGCCACCTGCGTGGCTGGGCAGTTACTTGGGACCGTGGTCTTTTTAGAAGTTTTGCTTTTACTTCTACAGGGTCCCAAATACGAACTCTGGAAAGCTGCCTTTTCCAATGATTAGATACACGCTGAGCAGTTCTGGAGAATCAGGCAGCACACGTGGCAGCCCCCAGCCCAGGCTCTGGACTCAGACTGCCTGGGTTCAAATCCCGGCTCTGCCACTTCTCAGTGTGTGACTTCAGGCAAATCACTTAACACTTCTGTGCTCCTGTTTTCCCATCTGCATGATGGCCATAAAATAGACCCACTTGAGAAGCAGGGTATACGCCAGGCCCTGGGCGAGGTGTCCTACATATACACACACATATGCATACACACACACACACATACACACACACACACATCTCATTAACTCAAACAAGTGCCTAGATTAGCACTGACACATGACAGAATGTTCCGGAAGTGTGTTAGCTGTTGTTATTTTTTTGATCTGGCACTGAACTAGCCACTTTATCACTTTACATCATCGCATTCTGTCGGCTCCTGCAACACGATGAATCAGTTCTAGTTGTCACAAACCCCTCCTGTCTATGACATCGCGCAAGGTCCCTCAGGAAACAGGCGGCACCCACATCTGTTGGCCGATAACCACATTCAGCTCCACGGGCAACTTTTCTCTATTTTGTGCAGGAAAGGCAGAGAGGACTATTTCTCAGCGTTACCATCGGGTCATGACAATTAACAGTCACAGCGTGGTTGTTTATCAATGTAAAGTATTGATCAGTAGTTCTTGTGGGGTCTTTTTTCCTTTCAAAACACCTATCACACAGGTGCCCACTATAATAAAATTCTTCAGTGTCTTTTCTTTTTAGATACCCTATAATTGGAAGTACGCCAGTCTTCCTCTTATACCACGAAGCAGGAATTAGCAGGACTTCTGCAACAGGTGAAAGGGAGGTTTGCTTTCAGGTAGGAAAGAAAGAGAAGGGGAGAGTCCCGGGGCCAAATGCCAGGGGCGTGTTCGTTTAAAGGAAAGAAATATTTGCTCTGCAGCCAGGAATCCAAGTTCAGGGAGCCCTGCCCCGGCCCTGGGGGAAAGTTGGCTCCCGAAATAATTCCTGCAGCTGGTATCACCTACCTGAGGGCCAACAGTGCACTCGCTTTCCAAGTGTCCAATCACTGCCCGTCTCCAGGCAACTGTTGGGTAAACTGCTTTTTTTAATCACTCTTTAAAAAAAAAAAACAAACAACACTCTGCTTCCTGTCAGGGCAGCAACAGAGGCTATTTCAGGGGAACCTGCGGCCTCAAGGCCACACGTGGCCTTCCAGGTCCTTAAGTGCAGCCTTTGGACTGAACCCAAATTTCACAGAACAAATCCTTTCATTTTCATTAATACATTTTTGTTTGTCTTTATTTTTATTTTGTTTTTAAATGAACGTATTTAAAATACCAAAGAATAAAATGTTTCAATGAAATAATCCTCCCAGATTAACCAGCACAATTAGAACATTAGTAAGCCATGAGTGAGCCAAGAGTCTCACTCTGTATCCCCAGTAGGGTTCAGTGGCACCATCATAGCTCACAGCAACCTCAAACTCCTGGGCTCAGACTCCAGAGTGATCCTCCTGCCTCAGCCTCCCGAGTAGCTGGGATTACAGGCACGCACCACCACGCCCGGCTAATTTTTCTATTTTTGGTAGAGATGGGGGTCTTACTCAGGCTGGTCTTGAACTCTTGACTTCAAGCAATCCTACCTCGGCCTCCCAGAGTGCTAGGATTACAGGTGTGAGCCACCTCGACAGCCGTAAGGGCTAAATTGATGGCTGCTACGCTCATGATTTAGTTCTAACTTCCCCTGCCTGGCTGGCACCCCTACTGCACGAGGCTGGCTGGAGAGAGTTTACGGGGGGTCCAGTACACCAGTCTGTGATTAGCTTTTGATAACGGTGCACCACGGCGTGTCTGTCTGAAGTGGAATTTGTGAATAGTTGCACTGCTCGACAGTATTTTTTAATTCTGTCTGCTTAACGGCCCATGATGTCAAAGACCAAAGGAACACTGCAGGAAGACAATAGATTTTTAAATAAGAATTGGTAATTGCAATATTTTCTTGTCTCTGCTGAAGATGATCTGCTTGCTCTGTGATACTGCAATATCAACATTGAAGAAATTCAATGCTCATCAGCATTATAACACTCATAAAGACCACAAATATTTTAAATTAAAGGGAGAGATGTGAAAGATTGTATTGCAGAAATTAAAAGATGACAAGCAAAACAAAGACAATTGTTTCAAGCATCAATAAGACCTGGAAATAATGCCACTGAAGCAACTTACAAAGCAGCTATACACTGGGGTGGGGATGGGGGTGGAAGCCGTTCAGTGATGTAGGAACTGTGAACAAATGCATTGTGGGAGTTGTAGGATGCTTAGACCCTGATAACGGTTCAAAGTGCAAACAACTGCCCCTTTCAAGGAGAACCATAACTGATCGGCAGCATGAATTAGCCTTCAACGTACCAGAACAACTTCATGCAATACTTCAGAAGGAAAATACATATTAGTCAATCGCTTTGGATGAATCAGCTGATACTACTGACCTGGTGCAGGTTTTATACTTCATTCAGGTCCTGACAGAAGATGTTCTTTGCTGCGAAGAGTTGCTAGTTTTTGCCACTCTCGCAAACAGAACACAGGGAATAGGTATCTTCAACAACTTTCAGGATAAATGCAGTGAAGTTGGACTGAATTTGGTAAATTTATTTAGTGTATGTACAGATGGTGCACCTTCCATGACAGGAAAACAGGAAGAGCTTCTTGCACAAAGAAAGTATTAACAGATGGAGATGCTCTCATTTCTTTTCATTGTATCTTGCATCAGCAAGCTAACGCTATTTTGTGCTAAAGCTATTTTAAGTGACACTTTGCAACAAGTTATAAGTATTGTTAACTATATTTATGCAAATGCAACACAGCAACGTCAGTTTCATAATGTGCTAAAGTTGAACAATGAAGTATTCAGTGTGGATTTGCCTTATCATTCTAAAGTGCATGGGCTATCACAGGGACAGTTAGCCAAAATTTTATCTCTTTGAGAACAGACAGTTAAATTTTATGAAGAACAGAATCAGCAATGTCAATTGTTGAAAGAAGGCTTCTATAGGAATGCAGCATTTTTGTGTGATAACATGTCAAATCAAAACGACTTGAATATTTCTTTGCAAAGTAAAACTAAGTCTATATACGATATGTGGCAAAAGAAAAAAAAAATCCAAGCATTTCAAAAAAAGCTATCTTTTTTCAAAACACTTCTTCAAAAGGAAATTTTGCATGAACATTTTCCCCAGTTAGCAAAGGTCTTTTATGAGGATGATGTATGCAAATCATTTGAAGAATACACAGCTGTTATAGACCTATTAATTGGGGAATACAATGACAGGTTCACTGACTTTGAGAATCATGACATCACACTCAAATTGGCATTTCGGCCTCACCTAGTTGATATCACCAAGGCACCTAAAGAACTACAGGTGGAACTGTTTGAGCTCTCAGTCGATAACATCTTAAAGTCATTGATGCTAAGAAACATCCAACTGAAATATGGAAAAATGCAGTAGAATACCCACACCTTTGGCAACATGCCCGAAAAATGCTTTCTTGCTTTTCAACCACTTATTGCTAAATCTGCGTTCTCCTGCCTAACCCAAATCAAGATGCCCACAAGGTCACAAATGACTGATCTTCTAAGTGACCTAGATGATTTTCTAGATCAACTGAAACTGAGGACCTCCATGCTACAACCAAAAACTCAAATGCTTTGCAACAAAAAGCAGATATAACAAAGTTATTAAAATGAAAATTAACACAGTTTTCATTTTTTTGAAGTTAGTAAGTAATAGTAGCTAGAGTTTTACAAACTATGGTCCATTTTTTAAGTCTATCTAATCGGAGTTTCTTGAATGCAACCTTATTTAATTACAGCTAAATGAATGCAGTTTCCAACATGAAAAGGTTCCCCGTCCCTGGTCTATTTTCTCTGCCGCAGCAGAATCCAAGTGCCAATCAGGCAACTGTAGCTGGGCAGAGACTCGCCGAGAAACCCCGCAGGCAGCGGGCAAGGAGGCCGCGGGGCCCTGGCAGGGGACAGAGTGAGGAAGACAAGGAGGGAACAGGACGACGACTGAGACCCAGCCCTTGGCTTTGGGACTTTGGGGTTTACCGAGGAAAGCAGATTCCCACCCCCACCACACACACACACACACACACACACACACACAAATTCACTACAGTGAACTATGACAGCTTTCCTAACAGAGGCGAACACTGAGGGTCAGGTGTGTACAAAGATGGGAAGGATTAATGGCTCAGAGGACTCGGGGAGGGCGCCACAGACCTAAGCTCTGTCTCGAAAGGATTTTCCCTGGAGAAGTGGACAAGGGGCATCCCGGGGTGTTCCTACCCCAGCAGCCATTCTCCCCCTTCTCCTGAGGAACAGAACTTGGACTATGATCTGGGCATCACTGCTGCCTAGAAAAAAAAAAAAACCCTTCTCCAGGGTTCTTCCCTAAAACCAGGAGTGGCCACGTTCCTGAATTTCTGGGCAATAAAACAAGCAGGTATGTCGGGAAGCATTTCCCCAAAGGCATCTTATGAGGGACGAACGCGCTCTTCATTTTCCACCTGCTCCCTGGAACTGTGACGGGTGGTGACTCTCTGGCAGCCACATTGAGCCCAGGAGGAAGTTGGGGGTGGGGTGTCTGGGAATGGGGGGTTCAACCGTCGAAAGGAACTTATGGGGCCCCCAAATGGCACCTGACTTTATTGGTTTATGAAGCCCCCTGTTTCAGAGGAATTTGGGGCAAGCTCTCCAGTCAGGCGGTATCTGCGTGTCACCACCCCAAGTCTCACCTGAGATTGCTCTGCTCACCCGGCGAAAAGCAAGCGGTTCCTCGCAGCCCCTCTAACCCAGAGTGGAGCGCGGCCTCCACAGCCCCTGCTGTGTCCAAGAGTCCAGGCTCAACTATAAATCCTGAAGTCCTCTCTGCCGTTTCTCCTACAATAGTTCTTAATTTCCCTGCACCTCAGATGTCAAAGGTACAGAAGATCATCATGAAAACTCTCCTCTGAGTGGCCTGCAAGAATATTCCAGAACTTCTGACCCAGCTCTCTCCCCTGCCCACCCCCATATATGTTCAACACACCTGGAGAACTGTGAGTCCTCCTGCCCTACCTTGTTCAAAGCACGAGCGTAATAAAAGCGTGGGTTGCATGCAAACTCACGCCCTTTTCTCAGTAAATTAGCCCCAATCTAATTCTCCTGCTTAGAACCCATCAGTGGGCTTGGCTTAAATATCACTTTCACTAAGGAACCTTGTCCACCTGAGGAGTATTTTTCTCTTAAGCCTCCCACCCCCACTCTTTATCTTCATAGCATGTATCCCAAATTGCAATTATGGATTTGTTACTTAATGTTTCTCTCCCCACATGACACTGCATTTTGTGAGGGCAGGAACTCTGTTTACTTTGTTCCTTGCCTCACCCTGGTTCCTAGCACGATGCCTGGCTCCTTTTTGGAGCCCAGTAAACACTTCTCAGGAAAGGAATTTTAAAAGCACATTTTCACACATTAACACTTATTTCTATCTCTGCTTATACTGACGCAAACTTACAAATAAGTGATAGTCAAGTGTCCCAAGTAATTATTTTCATATTTTGAACTATTTGACTGAACTCATCCCAGCCTCCATTCAATTCCAATTAGAATAAAATAGTCAATTAAAATAACTGCTTGAAATATCATCTTTTAAATGTTTCTTAGGGGAGGAAAAGACAGCTATGTACTCAACACAATAGATGTAACTTCAGTTCCTCACTTGGTGAACCCTCTTGGTAAAAAATAAGATTTTTTTTTTTTTTTTCCTAACAGTGCTGGGTCATGGACGTGAAAAAGCCACAAGCCTTTCTGCTCCTGACCTTTATTTAAAGAGCAAGGGCAGGTGTATTCTTACATGGCCTCCTAATGGGCTATTTAGGGACAAATGGGTGGGGTAGTCCCCAACTTCTAAGTTGGCCTGTGTCCGGGAGGCCACGCTGCAGCCCGCAATAGCTGCATGGGTGTAACCGTGGCAGGCAGACTGAGGGCCGTGGAACACGGAGCCGTCCCAGCCTAACCGGTATTTTATTTTGTCTCAGCACAGGTATCGGGGCACAGCTGACTGTGGAAAAAGGTGTCAGCCAAGCGATTCCCTGCGTGCACGTTATACGGTTACGTCACCTAGTCTTTTCCCTGGAATTCCTTTGGTAATTCCCTGGAATTACCAAAGATAATTCCGAGTTACAGCAGCCATCCCACCAGGGTTAGAGGCACGAGGACATCTCTTTGGAAGTGTTGTTTTCAATATTGCAAACACGGAATTTTACCACAGCAGAACTAAATGCCATGACATCACCTCTCCTTGAAATATAACATCTCATGTCCAGGCAGAAGTCTTTCCAATATTCTGTTCTTTTTTTTTTTTTCTTTTAAAGAACTATTTTTTTCCCTGTATTATCTATTAACCCTCTAGCTTAGGCTATTTTTATATTTCTCAGTCACTGAAAAACAAAGTTCTATTACGCTTTCCTTTCCTCATTCTAACTACACTGAAGTCATCCTTTCTCACACCCTATCCTTCCCCCAAAATAAGATCTTATCTGATACCTTTCATTTGCCTCAAATGTAAACACACACACACACACACACCCCCGTAGGAACAAATGAGGGAAAATAGTATAAAATTATCTTGTACATGTTTTTAAAAAAAATCACAGAACAGTGAACTGGGCTTAAAAGGAAAATCTAATTCCAATGATAGTCGTTTAGTGAAAAATCAACCAGTGTTAATTGATTCAGTCCTCAACCGTGAAAATCAAGGCCAAAATGCAAAATGATGAGGGTTAGGCTGGAATGTGATAGGATGCCCACTGCAGCCAAGATCCCCAGCAGCGCAGAGCAGCCTTGGTCAGGGCACTGAGCTCTTCAGGACGGACCGGAATGCGTACAACAGAGGCTCTCAGAAGGACCTGCCTCTGGGCTGAACCCAGCAGCAAGACTGTCCCTGGTGTGATCTTGTCCAGGTGGGAGAACTCTCAGGTGAAGGTGAAGGAGCTGCAGTAAAGGCCTCAGACAAGGGGGCCAACAGCCCCTAAACACATCAGCGCTGAGAAAAGATGTCCCTTCACACCCGTATTTGGAGAACAAACCAAAACAGACCACACAGGTGTTAGGTCTTCACCCAAACTCTCTCGGGAATGTGAAGGGAAAGAACAACGCACCTTCTCCATTAGCAGATGTTAAAAGCACACACAGGCCGGGCGCGGTGGCTCACGCCTGTAATCCTAGCACTCTGGGAGGCCGAGGGGGGGTGGGTTGTTTGAGGTCAGGAGTTCGAGACCAGCCTGAGCAAGAGCGAGACCCCCGTCTCTACTAAAAATAGAAAGAAAGTATATGGACAGCTAAAAATATATATAGAAAAAATTAGCCGGGCATGGTGGCGCATGCCTGTAGTCCCAGCTACTCGGGAGGCTGAGGCAGGAGGATCGCTTGAGCTCAGGAGTTGGAGGTTGCTGTGAGCGAGGCTGACGCCACGGCACTCTAGATGGGCAACAGAGTGAGACTCTGTCTCAAAAAAAAAAAAAAAATACCAAAAACAAAACACACACAGATTGTGCCTTCATTCATGCCCACTATGGACCAGGCAGTGGAGACAAAGCTATAAAAAGAGAGCCATGGTCCCTAATATCATAAACATAAAATACTCTAGATTATCTGTCTGCTTAACAAATCCTAAGACAATGTACCAGCAAGCTTAACATTTTCTTAAATTACTTACTTACCCACCAGCCATCTGCCCTAATAAAACTTCAGGGGGTGGTTCGGAGCCGTGGCAGTAAGGACGGGACACGGAAACCAGATTCCAGCAGTTCTGAACCTCACGCAATCCTGCTGCCCTGTTCCGCCTTAGGAGCATTAGGTCTGAGGGCAGCAAGCAAAGGTGAGGAGCCTGACTCTCCCTGCTCGAGGGCCCCCGCAGTGCTACCTGCCAGGTAACACTGAGGTGCTCTGTCCCAGGGAAGAGACCCTCCGACTTGCAGCTGAAAGAGACAGGCTACCACCCAGGGAGCCACAGCTCCTGCGATCCACACGGGAGGAGGTGGGGCCGAGGAGACCCGCACAGCCGCAGGAAGCGAAAGCTCAGGCCGTACGGGAATTTTCACACGTGGTCCTAGTTGTGGGAAGCAATCTAGGAGATCAAGCAGCAAGGGCTGTGAAGTCAGACAGCCTGGGTTTGAATCCTGATTATAGCAAACACTTACCAACCAGGTAAACCTGGACACGTTTCCTAGCTCCTACAAGCCCCAAGTTCCTCAACTATAAACTTTGGATGTCTGGAGAGAGAGATATACATTCATAGAAGTTAAGCAAGGATGCCGTGTTCCTGTCCTAGCTCTGACACTTACCTAAACCTTGGACAAGATACTGAACCCCTCAGAGCCTCAATCTCCTCATCTGTGAATGGGGATAACATTAATAACAGTACTTTCTTACAAGGGATTGAAAACATATATTTTGAGGTTGGTTGAATCCATGGATGCTGAACCACAGACACGGAGGCCGACTGTACCCAGACTGTAGCCAAACGCCGGCACGTAATAAGCACTCAATAAACATTGGCTTCTCCCATTAGCAGCGTCAGCATCGTTACCATAATTATCATCACTGTGACACTGTAAAGCTTCAGAATGGTCTAAAGTGAGAAAGAGAAGCCGCCAGGCCGATTCCTGGTACTCCCAGGGCTGCCTAGTCCCCCCTAGTACTGACTGCCACCCGCAGAATCGAGGCCAGCTGTCCACATCACGGCTCTATTGTCAGCCAGCAGCCCAGAGCAGGAGGCCAAGAGCTCCAGTGGCTGGGAACGCGAGCTCGGCCTAGCCCTCCTCGCGGCCACGGTGCAGTCTGCCCATTCGGAGCTTGCTTGATGCAACTGGTTTCCACGGAGACACTTGGGCAAGAAGTGCCAGCTCCACCTCCCATTCCGCTCCCCTTTTCCCCAAATCCGTGGGACCTCACTGTCTTCCCACCACATGACAGCATTGTGTCATAGCAGCCCCTGTGTACAAACAAGCCAGACTATGCAAATGTCACTTTGAGAAAGATGCGGCCTGCTCTGATTTACATAGCGATTCAGACCACCATGGCTTTCTAGATCTAGCCAGAAAGTTCTTTCTTTCTCTTCCTGGGCTCTTCGTGCAGGTGGAGGCTGAGGCAAACGACTGGAGGACTGTTTGAACAGTCAAATCTTTGTTGTAAAGATGTAAGAGTGAAGTCCCTACAGAGACAGAGAATCAGAATGACTGGATATATTACATAACTTATGGCATTATGTCACAAACGCCATATGTCACTCGCCACCAAACGCTAAGTCATCCCAAAGGCTACTCATACACTCTCCCTACTGCCAAACCACACAACATCTTCCGGTTCTGGAGAGCTGAGGAGTCCTCAGAGCTTTTAATCTTCAGAATTAGGTCCCAGTTGAATAAGAAAACAGTTCTATGTGGGCAGGGAGAAATGAACCAAAAGGAGGAACGGATCCTTCCGGCACTAGTTCCTGCTCCTGTGAGATATAGATTAGTCACAGATAAGACTGTATTCATCACCAGGCCCCACGGGCATGCCATGATTAAAGTCAGAGGGGTCCAGGAACTGCTGGAGTTGAGGAGGAAGGCTGAGTGGGGTTGAAATTTCCAGCCTCTCCCCACAGGCCTGGGAACCTGCTCCAAATCACAGCCGAAACCAAGTTGAAGGACATCTGTTTCTTTGCAAAGTGTTTGGCATTGAAAAGAAGAACTGCAGACTAGAACAGATAAATATTGTTGTGAGTGGAGAGATGAAGGGGTGGGGGAGCCAGGAAAATTACAATCATCTACCTACCAACAAACTCTCACAACTCAATAAATACCACCAGAAGAAAGAGAGAGAGAGAGAGAGAGAGAGAGAGAAGAAAAGAAGGAAGGAGGAAGGAAAATCGATGGACAAATTATTATTTTTCCTAGCAGGAACTGACACAACAGTGGACAAAACACCGTTGCATTTGGGATGGATATTTGGACATCCACTATTTGTATAATGATTTAATATTGATTATCTACAAGAGGAGAGGCATCAGGCATTCTGCTTGGAGTTTGGTAACAAAGTCTATACATTAAATACTCAGCACGATATTGAGGGATAATTTTCTAAGCCTTCATGGACTACCAGGATCATCTTATGAGTAGACATTACAGCCTTTCCTCCAATCCTGAAATCACTTTTCGTGCAAGTTCAAGGACACGTGGCATCTACTTAATTTCTAGTCCAGGTGTCCAGAGTTAATAAAATGAGATAATAGGAGGAAATCAGTAGGTGACCGAATTATATTTTCTACCCTGGAAATTTAGTGTTCTGAATAATTCCTCTAAAAACCAACCTTAATTTTTGTTAACAACAGAAAAACACAATAGAAGTAACACCATGGCAGTGGTGAGGAGAGCAGTAGGAGTAACAGCAGCAGCAACACTAATGGCAATATTGATACTAACATCACTGACACGGCACTTCCTAAGTCCTGGACACTCTTCTAAGCATTTTAAACATATTGATTTATTTAGTCCTCACAGCACTCCTATGAAGTAGGTGAGCTACTATTAGCATCCTGTTTTAGAGATGCTCTCAACAATATCTCCTTGTCATTTCTGTTGTCGTGAACAACTAGAGCTGCCTTTCAAAGAAAACACTTGGAACCACAGGAGAGGAAAAGCAGCTGCCCAAGGTCACCAGCTGGATGGCGAGAGACCCAGGACTCAGCCCCACGATGCTCAGCCCCAGGTCTGACCTCTCGGCCACTGAGCTGTGCTTATGGCCCCTTGCCTAGGAAGGGCTTCTAGAAAAGGGACATGGAAGAAAGTTAGTCACGCCTCTGCCTGAGTTAGTTACTTCTTGAAGTTTGCTGTTTCCTGCAAGAGTCTTCCCAAACCCACGATCAGACAGGTAGCCTGCGTCCTCAGCTATAAAAGGTCCCTGGAAGCATCACCGGGCTGTCCCCACATGGTCCGTGACCAAGCGAGCCCATGAGACCTGTCACCTTTGCCAGCTAAGGAAGAAGTGGGGGTGTGGGACCGTTCCCAGGCCCCGTTTCCTGCCCAGTAACACAGTCCTCAAATAGCCAAGGCTGCAGGCCGAGAAATTCCTCACTCGCAAGCTATGAGCTGGAGCTTGTTTCCTGAGCCTTTAATAAGAATGGACATTTTCTCATGAGCCCATGGTTCGGGGAGGACCAAGGACTGAGGAAGAAAGGCAAGCAGCAAAGTTTGTTTATTAACCTGCTACACCCGAGGGAACATTTTTCTGAAAGGCTGAAATTCCTGACGACTCAAAAAGAAAAAAAGGGGGAAAAAAAAAAAACAAAACTATGGGAAATTTAATCACCGAGTGAACAAAAGTGAAAAACAAAGCCCTACCAATGAGGATGTTGCCAGAGACAATAGGCCCCTAAAAGAGATGCAATTGTCTCGAGATAACAATCCTCCCAGGAATTCGGCTGCACTAAGTACTACATTAGTGCGATATTAGCCAAGGAATCTTTGTTCACAGGGCAACTGCCTGCAAAACCATCTGTTACTCTCCCGGGTCCCCCGGTTTGCAGACAGGGCATTTACATTTCAAGAGGAACCTCCAGGAAGGAAGGGGGAGTTCTCTGTGTTTCCCTGGAGCACATATGTTTTTATATAGTCTGGGAGGGGGAGGCTCTCCTTTCCCTGAAACCGAACTCTGCAAGTGAAAGGAGATAGGCCGCTTCAATAATGCACACGCAGCTCTTGGGCCGCCAGTCCTAAAGCCATGCTCACCCTGACACTGTTTTCAATTCTTAACTTGGTATGAATGGTAAAGTACCACGAATAATGCCAAACTCCATAGGCCCTAGCAGGCCTCTACTTTCTTAAGGAATTTCTTCTTCCTCTTCTGAAACCTGATAGTAAAGCTAATATTCTGTACTATATAATATTTACCCTGAAATATACCACCTCTTAAAAGCAGACTGTAATCTGGGCCAAAGGAGATGTTTTATATCCTGACCTAGGTGGGGCTATAGTAATATACACATAGGACAAAATTCATGGAGGCGAACACCTGAGATCTGTGCACTTTACTTTCTCGTAACTTATCCCACGATGGATTCTTAAAAGCAGAGTATGTCGATGTTACTCACAATTAAGGAAGCCGGGAATAAATCACGTGGCTTCAAGAATAGTAAGACTGTTCTGTTCTTACATCCTCCTCCCACCGCCGCCCACACCCAACACCTCCCCTGAGAATTTCAAAGTTCGAGAACCTGGAAGATCCAATCATCTAACTCTGCACTGAGCCGGTAACAGCAAATGTCTCCCGCGTGTCCTGTGAGCCCGAGAAGTCAGCGCAGCGAGCACCTGTCCCACGGCAAACCGTTCCAGCCACGCGGCAAAAACAAACAGCCCAGGGCTTTTTCTCATCTCATCCTGAGCTCTCAGATTATGAGAGACATGCGTGAGGCTTCCAGCCACAAGCCTCGAGTTTATCGTTCTGCTCCTTGAACCCCATTTTAAACAGATGCTCCTGAACTCTGAGCGACACTCCCGCCTGCCTACAGCAGGTTACCCGAAAGGTGCAGGTCTCGCGCTGGAGCTGAGAGCGGCTTCAGACGAGGGCGGTTTCTGCAGAAAGCTCAGCAGATTTAAATCTGTCGCCTCTGAGCTCCGTTACCCCCGTGGCACCTGGAGCTCTCCGGCGCGGGAGGAAGGGGAGCCCCCGGGCGACAGGCAGTACTGGAGGCTTCAGCATGGCTGGGTCACGACTTAGCGGCGGCTTCCTCCCTGAGCCGCCCGTCACTGCGGGAAGCAAGGCCGCGTGCACGCCTCCCACCGGCCCTCAGGACACTGCAGCGGGGCCTCCTTGCGCGAATCCAGGGGTCACCTTTCCCCCTGGCACCCCTCCAGGTGCTGACCACCGCCCACAGGTCGCTTGGGCGCCCAGGGCGACCGAGCTGCACCTCCAGATGGACATCGCGAATCAGGACGGCCCAGCCGGCGCGTCCTGGACTGAGCCAGAGCGCCAGTGACTTCGCTGGCCTGCCCCCGAGTCATTTACGAAGCGAGACATGCCGACCGAGCCAGGTACCCGGTACCTCGGAGCCCACCCCGCTGTCCCCGGGTTGGAGCGGGGGCTGCCGATGGCTGGGCAGCGTCTATGCGGGCGGTGAGCACGCAGATGGCTCCCGCGGGCCCCCCCGGCCCTGTGCGCTGCGCCAGCCTCTCACCTGAGCCGGTGCCAGGAAGACGGCAAGAGGCTCGGTGGGTACGCGCCGCGGTGGAGACACCGCCAACTCCGCTCCGAGGGCGGGGAGGGGGGACCCAGAGGCGGAATGTGGGACGGGGAGCGAGATACCCCGAAATGCGGCACCCGTGAGGACCCTGGGGGGGACGCGAGCTCCCTGCGGGTTTGCAGCGCTTCGCTCGGCGGCGGCGCGAGCTGAGATTTGCGAGGCCGGCGGGCGGGAGGGATGCGGGCGCGGGGACCGCAGTGTCGCCCGTTCTCGCCCACCCTCGCCCGGGACGCCGGTGCCAAAGCTCCAGGGGATCACAGCTCGCCGGGCCCCGGCGGGTGACCTGGAGCAGCTGGCCAACGACAGTGGGGGGAGGCGAGGCTGGACCTGCGGACCGAGCGTGCGCGGGTCAGCGGCACCGGCGCCCCTGCAAGGCCGCCCCGGGCCGCCGGCACCTACCTCGATCCACTTCTGCGCCTCGGAGAAAGCAGGCTCGGGGGGCGGCTCGGGCTGCAGGGGCTGGAGGGCGTCCAGATCGAGAGCGGGACAAGCCATTTGCGAAGCCCGCTTCCACTCGAGCGCAGGGACGAGGACGGCCGCCGCCGCCGCCGCCGCCGCAGGAGCGCGCTCCCCGCCCCTTCCCGCCCCGCCCCTCCCTCCCGTCCCCTCCCGTCCCCTCCCCCGCCCCGCGCAGGTCCCGGGAGAGCCGCGCGCGCGGCTGGAGGGCACCGCGGCAGCTGCTCCCGGCGCCTCCCGGCCCCGCCGCGCAGAGAGCCCCGCGGGAGCGAGCGCGGAGACGCCGGGAGCGCCCTCCCTCCCCACCTCCTCCGGCCGCTCCGCCCCCGGGGGGGGGGCTCGGCGACCGGCTAAAAATAACCCGCAGCCGCGCTGGGTGTCTCCCTCCCCGCTCACACCCGGCCGGGAGAGGGACTCGGCGGGACGCCCCGCACGTCCCCGCACCGGGCGGGCAGCCGAGGGGCGAGCGGGGGCGGGGGGGGGTGGGGGCCGCACCTGGGGACGCGCCGAGCGGGGCACACGCGTCCCGGGGGAGCGCGCTGCGGCGGCGCGGCGGGGGGACGCGCTGGCACCTGCCGGCCCTGCCCGGCCGCGGAGGTGGGGGCTGGAGGGGCGGCCCAGCCCCGGCGCCAGGAAGTGTTCAGCCACCCGATCTTTCTGTAAGAAAAAAAGAAAAACGACCCCGATGAGCTTTTTATTTTTTCCCTCGGGGCGAGCTGCCCGTGTGCTAGTCTGTTGCTTCATTCGACCAACAGTTCTGTCCACCTACTATGCGCCAGGCACGGAGCCCGGCGCTGGGCGCGCAGAGATGAAAAGTGAAAGAAAGAAAAAAAAAAAGCAACTCGACGGCCTCGCCCTCAGGATATTTACATTCTAGACGGAATTGGGGCCCGGACAGACAATAAACATGCAAATCAAAAGAAGACGATGTGCAGAGAGTGCTGTTAAAAAGACAAAAGGGGAGAAGATAATGACTTGGGAAGAGAAAGTGAGGACGAATTTCCGACAGTCTCTCCACCCTCCCCCCGCGAGGCTGGCCCGGGCTGCACCGGTGGGAGGAGGCGGAAGGCCGGGGGGCGGGAGGGAGAGAGGCGCGCACCCGCTCCTTCCTGCGGGGTCTCGGCCGCCGCGCCCCTGCCCCGCAGCGACTCCCCTTGGGTTCCCTGGAGGTTCCAGTCCCTCTCGCTGCGCCCCAGCTTCCAGGCCTGGGGATGGCAAAGCCTCCCCGCCCACTGCGGCTGCCCGACCACGCTCACTTCCTCCTGACAGTCCCTTAGACTCTCCACGCGCCTGTTCTGCACCGGAGCCCGACGACGATCCAGGGAGCGGGTGGCGTGGTGAGGTGACATGAATGGGGAGTGTTCACTGTGCGACGGTCAGGGGGAAACATTTCCAGGCGGGTGCCACGGCTTTGAGGTGGGCGTGAGCTCGGCGGGGTGGAGGAACCCGCAGCTGGCCGGGCGCCTGGACCGCGGCGAGGAAAGAACAGGTGGCAGTGACGACATGGGAGAGGCAGGCCAGACCCGGATCTGGGCTTCACTGAGCGGGGACCAACTGGAGAGCCACTGGGGACCCACTGAGAATCCACGGGGAACCCACTGGCCGGCGCTGGGGATCCACTGGGGACCCACTGGGAATCCACCGGGGACCCACTGGGGATCCACTGGTCGGCGCTGGGGACCCACTGAGAATCCACTGGGAATCCACTGGGGATCCACTGGTTGGCGCTGGGGAGCTCTGGCCCGCGAGCTCGGCACTCCCGGCCGATCTAAGGCGAGTGGATCCTCCGCCGTGGCAAGAGGGGTCTGCCGGTACTGGGGGACCGTGGGGGCCTCGGCAGCTAACTCTGTTCCCTGTTCACAGTCAGAGTTTGGTCTCTGTGTGATTCTGCCGCTAGGACCTGGGGTGGAACAAAAAGCAGGCCTGAAACTCCACCATTGCCAGCTTTGGAGTCAGGCGGGCTTCAGACGTGCACGGCGAACAACTGACTGACCAATCCTGGTTCCAGCCCGGTACGGTAGGACCATCATCAGCTCTCGGAGGAAGCCAGGGGACCAGCTGGTGGGCAGGGAGGCCCCGCTCCAGCCTCGACAGCCTGGCGCCAGACCTGCTCCGAACCAAACCACTGGCCAGTCCTGTCCAGACTCTGCCGCTTGCAGTATGTGCCTCGGTTTCCTCGTCTGCCATGAGGTCGCAACGGCCGCCCGGCAGAGTCAATGTGAAAAGTTATAATATTAACGCAAACACGGTGCCTGAAAGGGAAAAGGCCAGGGCTGGTCTGGCCAGTAGGTCGCGCTCGGTGGAGGCCAGAGGACGGTCCCTGTGCCTGCGCTGTGACAAACAGGGGCGGCAGGAGGAGTGTGCCAAGGGGCAGGGAGCAGTGGGGGGAAAGGGCTACTGAAATGTACCCATGAAGAAGCGTGGCAAAGCACATAGTTCACAAAATGACTTGGGGACAGGCTACAAGATGCCCACCCGCTGGGCAGGTGCCACGGCCCGGGGAACCCTGCCGACCGGATGGCATAACTGAGACTCTTTGGAAATGAGTATTAAAGCTAAGTTTACTCCGTCTCTAAAATGTCTGGTATTGAAATTAGCATTCAAACCAAAACATAATTTTTTCTTTCAGTGAAAATACATTTTACCTCTTTTAAGGTTTATAATCATAAAGTAACATTTGCTTTTCCCGAACTCTATTACCAATAACAAATTCACACAGGCTACCAAAGACCCAAAGACTTAGACCCGCAATAGAGCTCAGACCTAGTGCCGTCATCAGTGATACCTATAAATCATTACTAAGGGTCTACTATGTGGAAGATGCTGTGTTTGCATCAGAAGAATCCACAGAGGGAGGCAGACTTTGCCCTTTAGAAGCTAATAATTTTGCTTGTGAAATGACATTGTCATATCTACATAATGCAGTTCTTTCAAATATAAAAGTCATTTGCGCTCATTGAAGAAAATTTGGAAAATGTAATGAAGAAAACAAATCTTGAAGAAACGCCACAATTCGGAGATCATCACTTGCATGAACAGCAAGGTTTGACATCACTATTCTAACAATATTGAACCATTTGAAACAAATCAGCAAGGTAAGGAAGCTGGGTAGATGGGTTCCGCAGGAATTAAATGAGCATCAGAAGAGAAATCGTCTCGAAGCTTGCCTTTCTTTGCTGTCACGACATAAAGGTGAACCATTTGTACACTATATTGGTATGTGTGATGAAAAATGGATTCTTTTTGACAATTGCAAGTGGTCAGCACAACGGTTGGATGAAGATGAAGTGCCGAAACCCAGTCCAAAACTGAATGAATGTTCATCCAAAAAAGCTAATGGTGTCTGTTTGATGGTCCAGCACTGGTATTATCCACTACAGCTTCAGGAAACCTCGTCAGCCGATTACGGCGGATGTCTACTGCAACCAATTGGATGAAAGGATGAGGATGCTTGCGATTAAGTACCCGAGATTGGTCAGTAAAGACAGGCCAATCCTCTTGCAAGACGCTCGACCGCATGTCACACAAACAATGCTGCTCAAACTACAGAGGCTGGACTTGGAAACTCTCTGTCATCCACTGTATTCACCAGACCTTGCACCAACTGACTCCCACTTCCTTCCGGGCTTTGGACCACTTCTTGCAAGGAAAGATATTCTATCCTCAACAAGCTGTGGAAAACGTCTTGTGTGATTTCATCGCCACTTGCTCTCCAGGCTTCTTTGCTGCTGCATAAACAAGCTACCATTAAGATGGTAAAACTGGGTTGATAGTTCAGGTGCACACTTTGATTAATCGTACTGCTTTTGTTTGAGATGTAATAAACTACACCTTTGATGTGAAATCGGACATTTCATATGTGACGACCTAATACAAGGCCATGTGAACATTCTGAAGGGTCCCCTGGACCCTGGAAGTGGCCAATTCAAGTGAGGGGACGTAAAGCTCAAGCTCCCTCAGCTTCCTCCTTAGTTCGTCTCTGGATAAGAGACAGACACAAGTGAGATCGACTCCTCCCATCAGTAATTCAGAGGAACATAGTGCTTCCCAGAGTGCCTCACTCCTCAACGTTAATTGAGTGCCTGGAAGTTCAGACAAAATACTTAATAATATAATTTATTCCTAAAAGAAAACCACATAGACAGAAGAATCAAATTTATATGATTGTCTCTTTTTTACAGTAAGCAAAAATTAAAACAGTGATTTTCTGCCTGTCATGGATTACTTAGTAAAGAGTATACTTTTTTTGGCTGGGTGCGGTGGCATACGCCTGTAATCCTAGCACTCTGGGAGGCTGAGGCGGGTGGATCGCTCGAGGTCAGGAGTTCGAGACCAGCCTGAGCAAGAGCAAGACTCCTGTCTCTACTAAAAATAGAAAGAAATGATCTGGACAGCTAAAAATATATAGAAAAAATTAGCCTGGGCCGGGCGCGGTGGCTCACGCCTGTAATCCTAGCACTCTGGGAGGCCGAGGCGGGTGGATCGCTCAAGGTCAGGAGTTCGAGACCAGCCTGAGCGAGACCCCGTCTCTACTAAAAATAGAAAGACATTATATGGACAACTAAAAATCTATATAGAAAAAATTAGCCGGGCATGGTGGCGCATGCCTGTAGTCCCAGCTACTCGGGAGGCTGAGGCAGTAGGATCGCTTAAGCCGAGGAGTCTGAGGTTGCTGTGAGCTAAGCTGACGCCACGGCACTCACTCTAGCCTGGGCAACAAAGTGAGACTCTGTCTCAACAAAAAAAAAAAAAAAATTAGCCTGGCATGGTGGCACATGCCTGTAGTCCCAGCTACTTGGGAGGCTGAGGCAGAAGGATCGCTTAAGCCCAGGAGTTTGAGGTTGCTGTGAGCTAGGCTGATGCCACAGCACTCTAGCCCGGGCAATAGATTGAGACTCTGTCTCAAAAAAAAAAAAAAAAAAGAGTATACATTTTCTGGTGGAGACCACTAAAGCTTATTAATGATTTCCAGATTCCAGCAATTAGAAATGCTTATACTTTCTCCTATTTGATACTCACACTTTAACCTATCAAGCATGCACCAAACTATCATGTATTATCCTGTTATTATCTAAAGGTGAAGCATGTTCGGAGGGAAACGCCAAGCATATATGGAGACCGCGGTGGAAGTCACAGCCATGTTGCTGAGGCTGCTGCCGGAGCCTGTTTCCTATTCAGCTCAAACGCCAGGCAGCATGGCTGCTTCCTCTGTTCCCATGGAAACCTCGGTCTTGCTGAAGTTCAAGTTAATTCCTTGCTGCCATCTGCCTGTTGAGCTCCAGCTCTCTCCGGCTGATGGCATGCAGAGGCCTGTGGGGAGGACGGAGTTTGCTTAGGAGCTCCCGGACTGCTTCCTCAGGAGGCCAAGATTGGAAACAGATTCCCGCTGAACCTTAACACTGAATTAGTGGGGAGGATGATGGGAGTTAAAATTTACTGTGGGAACTCTCCTAAACAATTCACCAGTGCTTCATGCAAATTGCCTAGATGAGGCATTACAAAGAGTTCCCGTTACATTGGACAAAGCTTGTGTCACGTTTTATCATCCTTTAAACCCTAAAATTGGCCAAATGTCTACTGTTTCTTGAAAACATTAATGATATCTCCAGTCAAAGGTTAGGAGCTGGTGGTGACCCAGGACTCAGCTGTAGTCCGCAGACATGGCTCTTTGGCCTGCACAGTGTTTTAAAATAATGCTCGAATTAGTTGCCAACTTCTAGAAATTAGGAAACTTCACTAAAAAAAAAAAAAAAAAAAACCTCTAGAGTTCACTTTTCCTTGGAAACTGGACGGTGGGGCGGGCTCTGCATCCCTGCCCTGACCAGGCCAGAGCTCAGTAGCAGCCGCCCCTCCCCCCACCCCAGAAGGGGAGCGGCTCTGGCATTTGCCACCCTCCCTGTCACTCCTGTCACTCCTCACCCGGTTCCCTTCACTGGTGGCAGCTGCTTGGTCTCTGCCCCATTTGCATTCATAATTCCTGCCATAAAGTCAAGTAACACCCACTTCCTAAAAAGTAATAAAAAAAAATCTAAAACTCAAACACCCGCTAGCTCATTGAATACAGTATTTTTACCAGCCTAGCACACAGAGTAGCAAAATAAATACTAATCCTTTCTGTTTGTTTCTCTAGCATCAATTCTCTAGCATAAATTACTTGTTTTAAGTAATTTGCTGTGCTTTCTATGAAGAATCAGTGAAGTAGAAACCGTAAGCATGCCAGACTTTCCATTCTACACCTAATAATAATCTATTAACAGTCATCTCACCTGTACTTGTTGCTTGCTTTCTACGTGGCAGGCACTGTGCTTTGTAGCAACTACCTACCAAGTCATTATAATGCTCCCCACTTTATAGATGAGAAAACTGAGTCTTAGAAGGATCGATAGATGACCCAAAGTCGTATAGCTAATAAACAACAAACTCTAGGTTCACTCAATTCTGTCCTATTGTAGACCCTGGGCATTAAATAACTACTACTTATTTATCCTCATTTTTATTTGTGTATTTACCAAGAGTTTAAACTATCTATTTCTATATATCTAGATCTGTTTTAGAATATGTTCAGGATTAAAAAAAAAAAAAGTCTATGACATAGTCCCTTAACTTCAAGCAATATAGAATTTCAATGAGGACAATTGCTTGAGCAGGTTTTATTGTCTACACTGCCCACAAATATGCGATTACAATGAGCACGATACGTGTTATTACAGACAGAAATAGAACTGTGATAAAACAGGGAGTTGAAGCAGGAGATAACCTGAAGAAAAAGTGTGCGCAGACATTCGGAAGGACAGGAGACCATGGTGCTTTGGGAAAATTGAAAGTAGTTGGTGTGAGCAGAAAACAAGAACAGGCATTTCACAAAAAGATTAGTACTATTGGCAAATAATGTGGTAGGATAATATTCTGAAACATCAGTCCATGTTTTAAATTGGTATTTCTATCTCTTTTTGCCCTTTCCTGCGTTTGCACAGCTCAGCGGTCCACGATGACTGCCGTAGGGACGCGGTAGCGTGTCAAGGCAAATGGGACATCGCACAGCCTCATAACCCCTCCCAGTGCCAGCCCGTCACCGGGCAGCGGAATGAGGACTGTGACCCAAAGGGCACCTCAGAAATAGCGGGGTGAACTGCGGAACTGAAAGTTCCTTCCTGTCCCTTAATCCTGCAGAGATGGGTGACCAGCGACCACATGGGCAGACGGCCACCACACTTCACTAGACGCTGGTGTGGACAGGGTGACATGGCCAGTCGGCTGGGTCCCAGCACACACACACCAACACCCACACGCAGTGCGTTAGTCCCTTGGAATTTGGCTGCGATTCTGTGATTCAGGGAAGAGTGTGTGGGACTGAGATTAAGTTTCCCTCCCCCCAGTGGAGTGAGGACTCAGAAGCTGAAAACACTGGTGGAGTACAGAAAAATAAATAGTGCCTTTTGCACACCTGAGTTGCAGAATGAGCATCACCTTTTAGAAAGTGCTGACAATCACAGAAATACAAATTATAACAAAATTTCATCTGCTTTACCTAACAGATTGACAGACATTAAATCGGTTGATAACTGCCAGTCTGGGAGATCAAGGGTTAACAGCATCCGCAAATACTGCTGGTGGGAGAATGCTCTTGTGGTCATTTTGACACCAGTTCTAAAGAATTCTCAATAATCGTGGACATGCACTCAATATTAACACATAAAGACTGCTCATTTCAGTTTTGCTTATAACACTGAATAATCTCAGTAACATACCTGTCCAGCAATGAGGGATTTGTTAAATTTTAATAAATTATTAAAATGGAATAATATATAGCCTTTAAAAATGATTGCAGTAGCTCTATGCTTACTAACATATCCAAAGCTTGTAATATATATTAAATAGTTACAAAGGAGAAAAGCAAGGGTGTCTATATTATGTATATATAGTGCGTGTATTGTGTGTATTATGGTCAAATTTTTGTAGCTACACTAATACTTGCACAGAAAAAGTCTATGAGGACAAGCACCAATGTATTAACAATAACGGTCTTTGGTTGACAGATTATTGAAATAATTGAAATACTGTGTCCATCTGAATTCTTCATACTTTCTAATGATCTTACAATGGACATGGGTTATTTGTGTTACTGTTTATTTTATTTAAAAAGCAGAAAGCAGTTGAGGACGGCTGAGGCGTACCATGAGCACAGAAGAATGACAGGGCTTGCAGATGGAGCGACACCAGGACTCAGCCCACAGGCTCAAAGACTGACACTTGTCCTGCCCACGTCTCTCCAACATTCCAGGAAATAACACAGCTATAAAAATAACTGAACCGTTTCTCTCAGCAGGCATCAAGAGACCTGGAGAATGAATACTAGAGCCAATATCTTAACATTTTAATTCTCATGTAAATGGCTTAAGTACAGATAATTTATTTTCCTTTGCCTGTGTTGCCTGGGCAACCAAATACAGAGTGGCATTTCTTTAAATGATTATTACCTGCTCTCCATCCAAAATACTGCAATTATTATCTATACCACTGGTTCTCTCATTTTTATTCAGAGCCAGCTCCGTGGGGGACCCCACATGGTAGAGATTTTCAAAGCACAACATGTTCCCTCTCTGGTGTCCCCTCTCTGGCGAGACCTGAGGCTTGAAACCTCCTCCAGGTGACTCTAAGTGTCTCCACCCACACTCGCAGTCCGATCCATGCTCTTCTGTTGTGAAAAACCACACGGCACCTTGTCACGTCCTTTTTCTTGGTTTAACATTTGTATTAGTTTCCTAAAATCACGGTAACAAATTACCACAAACTTGGGGGCTTAAAACAACAAAAATCTATTCACTCTCTCACAGTTCTGGAGGCCGGAAGTACAGAATCCAGGTGTCGGGAGGGGCGAGAATCCCACCTGGCCGGTTTCAGCCTTGGTGCTCAGTGGCATAGCTCCAATTTGTGTCCCTGTCCTTACGTGGCTGCCTCCCTGGTCTCTCTCTCCTTTTTCTTATAAGGACACCAGTCATTGGATTTAGGGCCCATCCTGAATCGAGGACGTTCTCATCTCGAGATCTGTAACTCAGTTACATCCCCAAAGAACCTATTTCCCGAGAAGGTCACATTGGCAGGTTCTAGGAATTAGCGCTGCACATATCTTTTCGGAGAGTACAATGCAACCCACTGTAACATTGTACCTATATATGATTTTCTTCTTAGGTAAGAAGCTAATTACAATCGTAGCTGACACTTATCGAGAGCTTATTCAGACAGCGTGGTAGGCACTTTACAAGCATTATTTCAAGTTACTCTCCACCCACCTTCACCTCAACTAGCCAAATATCCAGTTTCCATCACTTTGCCTTCTGGTAGAGAGAGTAGCATTTCAGAATTTCTGCCAGTGAATAAAGCAACAGGTTTCACAAGTGAGGAAGAATTGTTGCTCTAGACGATCTCTAGCATGACCTGTTTGGTCACTTTCTGAAGCTGACCGGCTAGACTTACACTTGGTCATAATACCAACGGCATCTGCAAAACTCAATCCCTGATACTGGCCTCTTTTTTAAAAAGACAATCTCTGTCGGCCTCCCAGCTTATATCAAATGCCTGTGTCAAGCTAGAGCACCCTAAAGCACACTGGTTTCCCCCAACTTTTTAGTATGACAATGTTCAAACATACAGCAGAATTTAAAGAATTGGACCATTAACACGCAAATTCCCACTACCTAAATGCTACTTTAACATTCTACTGTTCTTGCTTTATCCTGTAATTATGCATCATCTGTCCTCTCTATCCGTGAATCACCTCATGTTTCCCTGGCTAAGTGCTTCAGTCGCACGTCATCAAAGCAGACCAGAGCACACACAGCAGACCCCTGAGGAGGGGAGAAAGGGGGCAGCTAGCTCAGCACACTCACTTCCCTCCTCCACGTTTATCCAATGGAACCAGGCGCTCCATTTGCCACGGGAGAAGCAGGAGGTGGCAGGAGAGGCCAGGAGCGGAACAGCAGGGATCTGTCTCCCCATGGACATGGAAGAGTGGGGCATGTGTTCCCTTGCAAAGGACACACTGGATGAGATAATGGATGAGTATTGTCAATGGCATCCCAGTAATAAACGCAACAGTTTCTTACCAGACTCAACGCTGTGGCCAAGCAATGAGTTGGACTGAAGTAGCTACTGTGTTTCCTTTTCTTACAACTCTCCCGTGACTGTAACCATCTCTGTTTATCTTTGCTTATGTGTTTGCCTTTGCCCTTGGTCTCTCATTCTCCAGTGACATCTCCATGCCAAGAGGAATATGGTGGCCCGTGGTGATGCACTCACTTCCTAATAGCTTCTTGATCAAAAAGAAAAAAGAATGATTTGTTTGTAGCCCCGGATTGAAGAATTCCAAGAAAGGTCTAAAATTGGGTCACAGGAAGCCAGTGGGGCAGGGAACAGTGAGTGGCCCAATTTGGGTCAAGTGTTCAAAGAAATGAGGTCTGTTACGGAAAGAATTTAAGGGTGCTGGGCCTTACTAGAAATACAAAGGAAATCCAATTTTCTAACTCATTTATTTATATCCTTTTCCCCCCAAGGCCCAATCTATCCATAAACTTTGTTAAAAGTTGAAACTCCTATTGATGTCACATAGAGAAAGTATCAGTGGCAAACAGTTTTTATATTATGACACTTTAGGATCAGTGACTTTTTAAGACATGATTTGTTTATATTAAATGAACAATGAGTAAAAGATTAACATGCTTTTTGCATAAAGGGATATTAGTAGGTTTTACTAAGATTGATCACAGAATTTTTCGTTCTTAAAATTTTTGTTGAGTGGAATAGAAATTTTTACGGGTGAATGCAAATGCCTCAGGATCTTGGTATGAAAGGGAGAATAAACTGTTTAACCTCTGTTTAACCTTTTCTAGCGTGTTTATTTAAACATTCTGTCCATGTTGCTATGATTCACCCAAGAATGTAACCCAGGCTATGTACAGTTAGATACGATTCATTTACGAATCTGTAGAACTTTGGTTGCATCTGTAACAAACTTTAAGAAAATAAACTGAATGTGCAACAGCTTTAATCGAACAGTGTCAACATATAAAAGTTAGAACAAAACTGAGACAATTCCAACCCTTAACAACTTTGTTTTTCCAACTCAAGGATTTGACCAATAGTCAAATGAGGAGATATTAGGACAGATACTGATAACACAAGCCCAGTATCCCTTGTATCAAAATCTCACCCAGTTCTCCAACTTTAAATCAATAATCCCATCAAAAATCAAAATAAAATCCACCAAAACCTTATTTTCTTTTGTAAAAGCTACAATCTTGTGACAGTGTTGGCAGAATGAAAATTCTAGAACTATTTACCTTTCCCAGCACACGGGCGGCAAAAGCTCAAATACCCTGACTTTTTCCAAAGTACCAGGGCTGAGTGCCACAGGCAATCAGAACTTGGGGGAAATACTTTAAAATGTAACCCACGGGGGAAATGAACTCTGTCCAGCGGGTCCCATCACACCTCCTCAGACAGTCAGTGTGGGGCTATTTCAGAGATGCCACCTCAATCCTGCCTTAATCCTAACCCTAATGCCTCTGGGGCCGCCCAACCAAATGCCAGGGTCCTCCACAGCACCGTGACTTGCCCTTTCTCCGCCCCTTCCCATGCAGGCCTCCTCTGCTTTGCGACAGCCTTTCCGCCCAGGGAAAGCCTGTGTGCCAGTCCCTAAAGCCTGGGGGAAGCTTCCCCACAACCAAGTCACCCCACTTCTCTGGATCCCCCGGGAGGGAAGACAGTGGGGTTGGACAGTTGACATGTGACAGGAAAGCAGCTCCTCTGGGTTCCTGTACCAGGAAATCGCTCCCGGTGCCAAGACTAACTCCACCGCCAAGACCCCAATCATGCGGAGTTTGACATTCTCTGTTTAATGCCACTGCCACTGAAGAAATAACGCTTTGCCACAAAGCGTGATGTCTACAGCGCATCCTGCCCGGCACAGAGCCTCGAGCACACAGAAGCCTTTGTCCCTGCTTCTGCCATGCGGTGGACAAAGAATCCAGTCATAATTCTCTCATTTTGAACATGCAAATCAATAAAAAAAAAAAAAACCAGAAAAATATACGCAAGACGTTAGAGCATTGAAACCACAGATCCAGACCAAAGAGCAATCTATTCAGCCCAGAGTTTTGTTTCTGAGAGTGGAAACTAATGAAGGAATTATGTGAGTACGTTTCATGATGAGGTAGTGGTGGACCTCAGATAGCTCTAGTTGACCTGAATTACAGCCTGTAGGTCCTCGTAAGACTCACTCTGCCATGTGACATTCTGCCTTGAACCGAGCCAGAAAGTCTGCCCTGTATCACCCGGTATTCGAGGGGTTAACGCCCCAAATTCCTGCTCCCCTTACTTCCTCCTCTTCCATTCCTCTTGGATATACTTCAACACATTTTTTTGGCCTAGTCTCTCCATTTTAATGCACTGATATCAGCTCCTTCTGGATTCTAACCCAAATTCCATTTTCTCCATCTGTAAACGCCTGTGTCCATCCCTCTGACAGCTCTTTGTCACAAACAGGATGCTGGGAGCCGCCTCCTAGATTTGCATCCGGTCCCACTGCACCAAGGCAGGTCACAGCAGGTGTGGCCTCACCTTCCAGACATGCTCTCTGATGGGTAAAGCGTTCCCTAGGTTAACTGCACTAGTTTCCAACCTCGGCAACACGTTGGAATCGAGTGGGAAATTTTAAAGACCTACTTGTGCTTGTATTTCACACCCAGAGTGGGGTTTAACGAGCACAGGGTGGAACAGGGATTCTACTAAAATTCCAAAGCTGAGAATTCCTAGATTTGAAACACACACTTCAGTTCAAGCCAACTTAGCCATTCTCCACATCTGTCTTTGCTGACTAAAAAGTGAAAAATCTTGGCCAGGCACGGTGGTTCACGCCTGGAATCCCAGCACTCTAGGAGGGGAAGGTGGGAGGATCGCTTGAGGCCAGGAGTTTGAGACCAGCCTGAGCAAGAGTGACACCCCATCTCTACAAAAAAATAGAAGAATTAGACAGGTATGATGGCGCATGCCTGTAGTCCCAGCTACTCAGGAGGCTGAGGCAGGAGGATCACTCAAGCCCAGGAGTTTGAGGCTGCAGTGAGCTATAATGATGCCACTGCACTCCAGCCTGGATAACAGAGCAAGACTCTGTCTCAAAAATAAAAAATCTTTTTAGTATGACTTCTTACTGAATCCTTCTATCCTCTTGATTATCTTAACTGCTGCTTTCAACTCACTAAAGTGTGACATTAATTTGGACAGATGAAATGAACAATTGATACCATTTGCAGACCACAGCAGCCAGAAGTCAAACGGATGGAAACGATCATATTATAAGCTTCTCAAAGGAAAGGACATGCTTTATTCATCTTTGAATTTCCACAGTACCCTACCATGGTATTTTGATCAAACTATGCAACTAATACATATTTAAACAACCTGGATATAAGGTCTGCTTCCAATTTTTAAAATATCTGTAATATGTATTAATATATGGTGTGCATATAGTTGAAAAATATTTTAGGGGGAGTAGCCAGTATTTTTTCAATTGATTCTTTTTTTTTTTTTTTTTTTTTGAGACAGAGTCTCACTCTGTTGCCCAGGCTAGAGTGAGTGCCGTGGCGTCAGCCTAGCTCACAGCAACCTCAAACTCCTGAGCTCAAGCGATCCTCCTGTCTCAGCCTCCCAAGTAGCTGGGACTACAGGCATGCGCCACCATGCCCAGCTAATTTTTTCTATATATATTTTTAGCTGTCCATATAATTTCTTTCTATTTTTAGTAGAGGTGGGGTTTCGCTCTTGCTCAGGCTGGTCTCGAACTCCTGAGCTCAAACGATCCGCCCACCTCGGCCTCCCAGAGTGCTAGGATTACAGGCGTGAGCCACCGCGCCCGGCCCCAATTGATTCGTTTTTTAAACAGCTTTAGTGGGATATAAATAACATGTTGTACAATCCACCAACTTAAAATCCACAACTCAGTGGTTTTAGTACATTCACAAAGTTGGTGACTGACCATCACCACAATCAATTGTAGAACGTTCATCACCCTCAAAGGAAACCCCACTCACTAGCTGTCACTCCCATTCCTTCCCAGTCCCCCCAAGCCCCCAGCAACCATAATCTATTTTATGTCTCTATGGATCTGCCTATTCTGGATATTAATATATATGGAATTACGCACCGTGAGGTCTTACGTATCAGGTTTCTTTCACTTCCCATAAATGCTTTCAATGTTCATCCAATGCTGTACCCCCTCTCAGCACTTCATTTTTATTGCTAAATAACATTTCACTGTATGAATACAAAGCACTTTATTTACTGATCAGTTGATGGAGTTAACATTGTCACTTTGGGCCATTATGAGTAACGCTACTGTGAGCATTTGTTTTCGTGTGGATATAGGTTTTCATTTCTCTTGGGTGCAGACGCAGGAGTGGGATAGCTGAGTCCTACAACAACCCTGTGTTCAACCTTTCGAGAAACTGCCAGACTGGCTTCCGAGCCGGCTGCAACATCTCACATCGCCAGGACTCTGCCGTCCTCCCCCTTCCCTCCATTCGAGCATCTTGGTCTTTCTTTTTCCGTTGCTTCAGGAGGAGGATGTGACCTTGGACAAAGCGGCAAAGGGTGTTCCTGACTTTCGTTTCCAAAAGTCGACGCCCTGAGGGGACCAGTGAGAACTCACAGAGTAAACAAAAGGGATTAAAGAGGACTTCCCTCATTGCACTCCACCCTGACCCTCAATAAAAAGAAACGCTTCCTCCGGGGCTGGGAAGAGAACCAGAGGCCAGAGAAGAGATAAGACAGCTGCTAGTGGTCCCAGCGGGGGTTGCTGGAGGAGCCCCAGGCTTTGCTCACCGAGCAGAAGCACAAAGTGCAAAGGTCGGGGAGGAAGTTGCCGAGTGGGGAATCCAAGCTCCCGGGTCTTCAGAGAGTCTTGCAGACGTTTCCTCACCCACCGTGGCAAGAAGAGCAGGTGGCCCAGCTGTCCCCGAAGCCGGCACAGAAGGGCGGGGTTGGCGCGAACGAAGACATCTCAGTGGCAACACACAGAGATGAGGGACCCGGGCCCACGCCCTGAAGCCCCGGAGCCACGTAAGCTTCCCGGAATCTAGACTTAATCTCAGAGGGAAGAAGGGATGAGAAAAATCCCAAACTGATTAAGATGAATCTTCTACCAGTCTAGCAAATACAGCTTCGAAATTAAAACTAAGTTTTCTTTTGGCAAACAGAAGAAAGTCGTATTTTCAAAGTGTGCACTGACATCAGTACCCGCCACGTAAGATTAGAAAAAAGACGAAAGAAATCAAATGTTCGATACATATATGGTCAGTCTTGGGGTGACTTCGTGACGGGGTTGGGTAGGAGCTCCTTGTTTCCCTCCCCGACCTGTCCGTCTTGCTTCATCTCAGCCAACACGGTCTCCTTTCTAGTCACAGTCTTTCTAATTAAGAACCTGCAGCTCTGCTTAAATGTCCATATAAACCCTTCATATCCATGGCATGTGTTTGACAAGGAGAAAGTGGATATCTCAGTGTAATAAACCAAGCGTTTCTTTTAAAAGAAAATTCCGTGTATTAATATATTTTAGTTGGGTCTGTTTTGTTTGCTAGTAGCAGGCCCCAACTCAAATCAGCTTAAGCAAAAAAAGAAAAAAAAAGACATTTACTGGCTCACGTAACTGCAGAGTCCAGGAAAAGCAGGCACAGCTGCCCACAGCAGCTCACACGATGACGCCAGGGTCCAGCCTGTCTGTCTGTCAGCTCCGTGTCCTCTATGGACGTCCTGCTCAGTGTCTCCTGTCACCAACAGACAACAGCTGCCAGCAGCCCCGGGGCTACATCCTTCCTGGCTCACACCAAAAGGGGAAAAAGCAGAAACCTCCTCTGAGAACTCAAGCAGAGTCTTTTTTCTTTTTTTCTTTTTTTTTCTTCGGAGACAAGAGTCTCGCTCTGTCACCCTGGCTAGAGTGCCGTGGTGTCATCATAGCTCACAGCAGCCTCCAACTCGTGGGCTCAAGCGATCCTCCTGCCTCGGCCTCCCGAGTAGCTGGGACGACAGGCATGTGCCACCACGCCCGGCCCCCTCACATCACTTCCAGCTCAGTCCAACCTCTCAGTGTCTGTTGCTTAGACTCTGAAACTCACCTTCTGTGTTAACTGTGCGGTCCCCAACAACCCGGCTTCCTTTCACTCACACCCCTGTGGGTTCTGCTCCCGCACGGCTTCGGCCAGGCAGACACAGCGGACGTGGCCCGCGCGGCCTGCAGGGAAGGGCGGCGAGAGGACCTGAGGCTCAGCTGTCACCTGCGGGGAGGGTTCCCGGGGCGGCGAGAGGACCTGAGGCTCAGCTGTCACCTGCGGGGAGGGTTCCCCCGCCAGGTAGGAAGCGCGGCCTTGGCACCGGATGAAGAGCAACGCAGAGAGAGAGGCCTGAGGCCACGTGGATGGAGACACCCGCCACCGCAGTGTCACCCAGCGGAGGCCACCCCCAGCGACCCGGAGCCGAATGCGGCCACACGCCTGAATCAGCACGACCAGCACGAGAGCCGCTCAGCTGACAAAGCTGAGCAGTGACAGGCCGTCATGGCGTTCAGCCATTCAGCGTAGGGTCATTTTTTACAAAGTGATAATTAAAACCCCTGCTCCTTCCCCCCGTCCCCTCAAATCCACCCTTCCCGCGGCTCCCTAAAGCCTGGGTCTGACCCTGTCTCTTCCCACTCAGTAAAGCCCCGTGAACTCCTCCTTCCAGAACCGGGTCTGGACGCCCCAGCTGCCACGTGGCGTGTGACACCCTTCCCAGCCCAGCCCCGGCCTGTTCTCCAGCCGCACCTCCAGCTGTGAAACCTGCTCTCGGGTCACCTGCCCCCGCCGGACACCGCGTCAGCACCTGCCCCGCACGCGGCCAGCCCGGCTGCGGGACGATTCCCCTCCCAGCCCTGCTCAGCCCCGCCGGGCAGACGCGACCGTCCCCGCGGGGAGCTGTCCCAGCGCCGCCTCACCCAGGACGCCCTCCGCAGCGCGGCCCGCACCTGCGGCCCCCGCACGGGCTCCTGCGGGGCAGGGCCGCCCGGCTCACCCGCGCCCGACGCCCGGCACCGGCCTCGGCCCTGCAGCGGCGGCCCCATCGCGGAGCACCACCAAACACGGAGACCCCGCGGGTTCCCACCAAGTATTTGTTTCACAGGATTGAGTGACGGGAAATACAAAAAAATAAGAGACGAGGAAGCAAAAGGATAGAAAAGAACAACTCAGAAAGTTCTATGAGAAAAGGCAGCTAAGAGACCTTCAGAAAGACGGTGGCAGCTAGAACTTCTCGGCATGGAGAATTCGCACCGTCTCCAACACTGCGATTTTGGTTGGTTCTCAGTGTATCCCCCTTTCTCTCTGCACCCAGTGGTGAGTTCCCACGGAGGGAGGAGAGGCCAGAGCCCAGCTCCGGGGCTGACGGCACCGACTCCCCCAGACGCCCCCCACAGAGGCCACAGGCGGTTCCAGGGACGCGGTGCCAGCAGGCAGGGGCTGACCCTCCTGAGTCATTTCCACGGTGTCTTATCTGCTGCGATAAACTGGAGCCGCTTCAGACAGGCGGGAACACACCTACCTTGATCGCCGGCCCCGGGACAAGGACAGGAGTGACTTTCCCAGGATTTCTGCAGCTTGTCCGGAAAGCTCAAAATGATTTCCGTTTTCAATCCTTTAAACTGAGAGTGGGGCTTGGGTGTGCATCACAGTTCGCAACTTGAGCCGTGAGTGAGAAGGGAGATTGGGCAAGCAGGTGTAGGTCAGTCAGCCCGAGGCCAGTTCTCAAACTTGAGCCACATGAGAATCACAGATTGCTGGGTGTCTGGTTCACCTGCATTTCTCCTTCCTCTCCCCTCCCGTTCTCCAAAAGCTGGTCTTGCTCAGAACTGTCAGCAAAGCAACCTTCTCTGTGGCCACAGGTAAAATGTTCTCATAAAACCACTTTTGGTAGTCAGCTTGGTGGCCCACAAATAACGTAACTCCTTTGAAGCACTCACCTTTGCGCTTTGCTAGAACTAGAGGCTCAAGAAAACACCTACTGGCTGAATAGAAAGGCAGAGAGGATTCATACATGAAACAAAGGATTTAGTCACAAACTCTAAGAATCCTTCCAGTCTGAGTCTAGAATAAAATTCCTGCCCCTTCCCAAGCGTGTCTTTCACTAATTCCGATCCTTGTTTCATAACCTCTTTCTTTTAAAAGCATCTATTAAAAAGATTTTCTGCTACATTTTAAGAACACCAAAAAAGCACTAAAAGGGAAATAAATTTATTACAATGAAAAAAATCACATTAAGTTAAAAAACGTAGAACATAGAAAAACTCTAAAATTGATGACCTGGTCCCATCCCAAACCTGCCATATCAAGTTGCAGTTGTTGGAATTGTGACCACAAGGGCATGAGATTTATTAGGACTTACATATCCAAATGAGTATTTATCCCTTAAAATTGTTACCCTGGAAAATAATAACTCATTTCATTGATGCTACTATTTTCTCAAAAAAATTTTCAGGACATTTTCAGAAGCTTGTGGCACATAAATGCATAGAGAAAAAGGGACTTTTTTTTAGTAGGCTTTACATCTACTTAATACTTTTCCTTTGAAAAAATGAGGAAGCCGAGATCAAAAAAGGGAAAGAAAATTGGTTACTATCACTGGACTAATTAATGTCAGTGTTGGGACCAGATCCCGTTCTCTTGATGGAAGCAAACTGGTTAATAGGAAAATTAAAATTAACTTTGTTTAATTGAAGTGTTGAAGAAAATCTTGTCCTAAAAATCTAACAATTTCATATTATACAATTAACTCCACTATTTAAAGCAAGCTTTTACTAGATATAGAATTGATTCTATACAATCAATTATATTTGGGATAATGGCCAACTCAACATCAGCAGAGGAAACATTCGTTTACAGTGAACTTGTGATTTGAAATTATCACTGTGTATTCCTATTTGTCATTGTGAAAAAATAAATAGAACTTGATCAAAATTACGCATGGACCAACAAGCAACTCCCAGTGCAGGGTTAGCTTTGGCCGGTCTATACTCTGGACTGCTTCACTCCGTCCCCAACCCTGGGCCAAATGACGGCACCTGTGCTGTCATCCTGCTCCCTCTTGCCCAGAAGGGGACAGTCACTGGCGGCTGCTGGCATCTCCGGCTGACCCTGCCTGGCTACAATGTTGCCGTGGGCTCGCCTGTGCTGCCGCCTAGTGGACACAGCAAGTATAGCTGCAGATAAATCATCTGTCCTGCCATCTCTTAGAGTGCGTGATGTGGAATAGGGGATACAGGTATTAGCTACTCAATTTAGATTGATTGATTGATTTTCAGTTTTAGTTTTTTAGAGACAGGGTCTCTCTCTGTTGCCCCGGCTGGAGTGCAGTGGTGCAATCATAGCTCATTGAAACTTCAAACTTCCTGGGCTCAAGCTATCCTCTTGCCTCAGCTTCCCAAGTAGCTGGGACTACAGGCACACTCCACCATGCCCAGCTAATTTGTTATTTTATTTTATTTTTTTAATTTTTTAGGGATGAGGTCTCACTATGTTGCCTAGGCTGGTCTTGAACTCCTAAACTCCAATGATCTCCAATGATCCACCCACCTCAGCCTCCCAGAATGCTGGGATTATAGGCGTGAGCCACTGCGCCCAGCCAAAATAATGTAATTTTAGAAAGCTTGGAAAATAAGAATATAGAGTTAAAACACCCATAATCTCAACACCCACTGACAGGGGTGACTTGAATCACTGTATATTTAGTTTTTACATTAATAGGGTGTCAATAGATGTGATCACTTTCTTTCCAGAAACTGAGATATCCTTCACTTAGAAGTTGAAATCATAAGTATTATCACTGTACAGGCCAGGCGCGGTGGCTCACGCCTGTCATCCTAGCACTCTGGGAGGCCGAGGTGGGAGGATCGTTGGAGCTCAGGAGCTCAAGACCAGCCTGAGCAAGAGTGAGACCCCATCTCTACTAAAAACAGAAAGAAATTATATGGACAGCTAAAAATATATATAGAAAAAAAAAATTAGCCGGGCATGGTGGTGCATGCCTGTAGTCCCAGCTACTCGGGAGGCTGAGGCAGGAGGATTGCTTGAGCCCAGGTGTTTGAGGTTGCTGTGAGCTAGGCTGACGCCACGGCACTCTAGCCCGGGCAACAGAGTGAGACTCTGTCTCAAAAAAAAAAAAAAAAAAAATCAGTGTAGAATGGGAGCTAAAAACACTAAGGCAGCTGAGATCCAAATCACCTGGATTCCGTGCACCAGACAGGCCAGAGCACGTCCGTGAGGCGAACAGCAAAGGCAGAAGCACCGGGTCCCCTCCCCCACTGCCCTTCATCTGTGTAACCAGAAGGGAACGGTCACAGTCAAGTATCCATTGTGTTGAGAACAAGTGTCTTCATTGAATCTTTAGTGAAAGCGTATAAATTACATAGTATATCTTTATCTATACAATAAGGATACATTTATCTATAAAATAAGGTTTAACAAATGCCAAAGACATTTGTTTAAAAAAAAAATTGTAGACAGGAACCGCTAAAAAGCCCTACATTGATTGGGGTGTGTCAAAGGAGCCAACTGAAGTAGCTCCCAGTGGCCAAAGCCGACACAATTTGGGCCTGTGGTATTGGGTCATGATATACACCCACAGTGTAAGGTACATTGAGTTCATACTGATAGAAACGGTGAAAAAGACACAAATCCCGCTTGCAGAAGAATTCCACATAATGTACGGAGATGCTCTGCCCTCAAGGAGACAGAACACAACCCCCACTCCTCCCGCGTGGGTTGTGCTCTGGGACCCCCTTCCAGAGAGCTCAGTGCGGGCGGGGCGGGGGGCGGGGCGAGCAGCGTCACGTGGAGGAACCTGACAACCCCCTCAGCCAGGTGATCAGGGCCGTCACTGACAGTGGTGACTCATGCTTGTGTGCCCTTTTTATAAGAAGAAAATGGTACTTCTGTGTCCTTCCTCCCCCAAACCACAAACCTAGCCCAAGTATCAGAAGACATTAGACAAACCCCCACAGGCGGGCGTCTTACAAGATACTTGACCAGTGCTCCTCAAAACGGCCAAGATCATCAAAAACAAGGAAAGTCTGAAAAACTGACACAGCCGAAAGGAGCCTGACAGGACACGACAACTAAATATAATGGTTTCCTGAAACAGAAAGAGGACATTAGGTAAAAACGAAGGAAATCTGAATAAACCATGGACTTGGGTTAATAACGTATCAGTATCTCAACAACAGAGGAAACTAGGTAGGAAGTTTATGGGAATTCTACAATATCTTCAATTTTCCCATAAATCTACAATTATTCAAAAAATACTCTAAAATTTTTTAAACATTAGTTTCTACAGGTACACATAGGGACTATAAATGCATACGAAAAATCTAGAGACACACTAAACCAGTATTTTTATGGTAATTTTCTTAGCTGTGCTCTGTGAGGTGCTTATGTGGAAAACCTTTGTAGATTGCTATAAAAATAATTTGAGGTCTGCTGGGGGAGAGGTAAAAGAAAGCGAGAACAGGTTTAAGCTCATCTCTTATCAGCAGAAAAGATTTATTCCTCGTAAGGACAAACAATTAAACCACATCCAGGGCTCAACTTACAGACACAAAGCCACGTAGGCGTTTAAAGCATCGGGTATGTGGGTACGAGACGAACAATGGGGGAGGCTTCGCCGTCTGAGGCTCACACCAGGCTTGGCTTGATGGACAGCGCGTGCTCGGGTGTGGCTGGGGGAGAGCTCGTCTGCGGAACGGGGAGGACAGCTGTGTTTCACAAACACTGGAGCATTCTAGACGCCTGGGGAGGGGAACGAGGGGAAGAGCCAAGTCCCCCGCAGGGCTCTAGGCCGCCTTGCAGAGGGCCACCGCCGAGAAGCGCACTTCCCCCTGCTCGCGCTCGGTGAACTCCCTGCAGACCTTGGCCGCGTCCTGAAAAGGAGGAGTGTCGTTAGTACCCACACAGCAAGAGCTCAGCACAAAAGCTCCAAAGGGAAAGTACCTCCGAGGCCCATAAATGCTCAAAGTTCACCCTGATCGACTTTAAATCCCTCGTTGAACTTGAAAACCAGGGCTTAAGGTAAGAGTGAAAACACCCGGTGATGGGCAGGACAGGAACACGGCGGGGGTCTGACTTCAGAGGCTCCGACTCCTTCATCACTTCCCCCAAATGCTCTGCGCTCTCTCACCCTGGGCCTGGTTTTGGTGAGAAAACTAAACTATTGATGTCCTTTTCCTCAAATCTAAACCAGATAGAAAATCGATCTCTCTGCTGTAAGAGGACATAAGAGAAAAGTTCTCCTAACTTAGGAATTCCTGGAGTGGAGACCATTTTCTTCTAAGCGAACAGTTTGCAAAACAGCCTCAAAGTTTACCTGCTAGTATTCCAGGTACAGACCAGTGATGGATTCTTAGAGATTTATGGTGAAGAGACATGTGTTACTACGTCTAAGACCTAGATTACAAAGACTGGTAACAGAAAACTGACCCCAATGTTAGGTATTTACCAGATTCCAGGGCTTAAATGCTTTGGGAATCGATCAATTACTCTGCTCAATTTCTAAAAAGTGCAGTGGAGGCCGGGCGCGGTGGCTCACGCCTGTAATCCTAGCTCTCTGGGAGGCCGAGGTGGGCGGATCGTTTGAGCTCAGGAGTTCGAGACCAGCCTGAGCAAGAGCGAGACCCCACCTCTAAAAATAGAAAGAAATTATATGGACAGCTAAAAATATATATAGAAAAAATTAGCCGGGCATGGTGGTGCATGCCTGTAGTCCCAGCTACTCGGGAGGCTGAGACAGGAGGATTGCTTGAGCCCAGGAGTTTGAGGTTGCTGTGAGCTAGGACGCCATGGCACTCACTCTAGCCTGGGCAACAGAGTGAGACTCTGTCTCAAAAAAAAAAAAAAAAAAAAAAAAAAAGTGCAGTGGAAAGAAATCTCCATGAGCCACACTAAATGTAAGGCCTGAAAGAAAAAGGAATGCTCTGTGATGTGGAATAATAGAACACTAGCTCCGAAAGTCCAGAAATCACCAACTCAACGAGTTTGCCCTTAAAAAGCATCAACCCGTGGAGTTTTGTTCCTGCTCTAGAACCACATTTAGAAACTAAAGGGGATCAAGATTGGCATCTGCATTTTATCTGCAAGAATTTCTAATATATCAATGTTCCAGACCTTCCTTCCCCAAATCAACTTTCCTATAGGACTCGGCACTGATTTCCACATTAAGGGAAGCGAAAAGCCATCTTCTCAACAGACAACGTGCAGCGACCTCATGCGTTCAAGTTTAGGGTACCTGGATTAAGTTTATGTACTTTCTCACCAGTTTAACAGTGATTTCGTGTGACATTTAGATAACCTAAAACATCTTTAACCATGTAGAACCAGCCTTACTTAGGGTAAGAACCTAACTAAGATGCTGGTTTAATTTAATTAGAATGTCATTTAATCTTATGTGAGATTCTAATTAGAATAGTCAAAAAAAAAAAAAAAAGTTTTCCCTTCCCTACACCTCAAATTCTACTCATGTAACAGTGTGAGATACCCTAACATGGGGCACATTTTTATGGAATCAGTATCTCAGAGATGAGTTAGCACGTACCTTCAAAGCTTTATTAGAAAGACCAGAGTCTTTCTCCCAAAGGGATCAAAGACCAGAAATTCTGCCTCTGTCCTTACTCTCTTCCACAGGTGAATTCTGACTCTGTCATGCAAACCTAGATCTATTCTCTAGATCTGTTCTCCATTCCCGATGATTATTCAGCAGCAGAACAAGAACTGGCTTTCACTGACACGAGGTGTGTACGACAGCCAGCCAGACACGGTGACCCTCCCTCCCAGGGAGGCTTGATGTGCTGCAACCCTAAGGCCGTCAGGTCTGTGAGGCTCCAAAGACAGGTTCTTACAAGGAAAAGTCGTATTGGCCGGCGACTGGGAGACAGATTCTAGACGCACCCTGTTTAGGTCTGAATCGTGCCTCTGCCTTTACGTCATTGCTCTTGGGCATTATTCAGCCTCTTGACACCTGAGTTTCCTCATCTGTGAGATGGAGGTGATGACACACACCTCACTGTGTCATTAAAATAATTCTACAAATGATAGAAATCACTCAGAACAGCATTTAGCACAGGACTCAGTCTGTGGGCCAAACCCAGCCTGCTGCCTGTTTTCGTGAGGAAGTTTTGGTGCAACACAGGCACACATTCACTTAGACACTGTCCACGGGCTGCCCTAGAGCTGAAACCGCAGAATTGAAGGTGAGCAACATGCCACACGCCACACAAAGCCTAAAATATCTTCTATCTGGCCCCTTACGGAAAGGCTCGCCTGGCCTGCACACAGCAAGCTCTCCAAAGAGAACCAGCTATCACTGCAAATGAGGTGGCTAAACCTTAACATCGGCTTGTATTTTATCATAATTGAGCATCTGCCTTTACAACAGCAAATTGATTCAACTCTGAGACTCATTTTTAGGGTGAAGGGGCCTAGAGCAGTCTGCAAACTCCTGCCCAGAATCAAGGGGTGATCCTGGGTCTTCAAGCTCCTGTCGGGTATGTTTTGAATCTGCTTCTCTCATTCTGTAACAGTGAACCACGTGGGAAGAAAAACTCCTGAATTTCACCACCTAAACAAAATCACTGTCTGCAAGACTGACCCAAACCCAGCAGTGTTGCAGGGATTAGGAAAGGGCTCGGGTTGCTGTTCTGTGAGCTGTTTAGCCATGATGTCATCTGCCAGGAGCACCATGGTCACCTTAATGCCACAGGGAAACAAAGCAACGGCTTTCAGGCTCATTCTCGCCGAGCACTAAAGACGACACACGAACCAGATTAGTCAAGGCTTCTCTGAGGGATCCTGTTTAAAACCACTTGCTATAAAATCAGGTAGACAGAATTACTAAGATGATCTTTAAGGCCTAACGAGTGCTGTTAACCCAGACAGGTGGTGCTGGCTGTACTGAAATACATTGAGAATAGACAATTTAGCCGAAGCAGCGTGGGCCCCAGTAGACAGAGAGGCATGTCAAAGGTCACCTGCAGCAGGGAGTCCTCTGAGCTGGCGCCATGGTTCACCGGGAAAGGCATCCGTCCATCTGTAACAAGGAAGCCAGGCACGTCAGTTTTCTCTGCATGTTGTCTGGTTACTGTCCCAGCCCACAGGGGAGTTTCAGATTCTTCCAAATACCACCGCCAAACCCACAAAAGGAAGCCTGGTTATGAAGCGACAGGCTGCAAATGAGGTTCAAGTGTTCCTCGATCTCCATCCCAGGAGATCACACAAGCTCAGTTCAGCTCCACTCACAGAGGGGCTCGTGCCCCGTCTCTCGGGAAGGACCACGGAGCAGAAGTCAGGTGCAAGCTCTGACCGGGGCCCTGGGTACAGGGGAGGGGGAGGCAAGAAGGGATTTCACTGCCCCCCAATGACTGCAGATCGCCCCCCACCCCCCGTCTCCTCCACCCTGTATGCCCACAGGCAGGGTCTCGGCTGGAGGCAACACTGTTGCAAGTCTTCCTGCATTAATAGGAAAAGGAAGAATCTTATGTCATAAACCAGTTAATAGAAATTACTCCAACGCGCCCAAACTCTTTTTACACAAACAAGGTCATATTCAGGCACTGATCCTTTCCCAAAAGTACTCTTTCCCTGAAAAGGCTGATACTAGAGGATGCTGTAGGAGCAGATGAAAAGAGAAAGTCTGAACACGCACACCTCCACTGGTTACCAGATTTATTCTCTCTACTGGTTTGTGACTAAAGCCATTCATTCAGTAGGTCAGCTGCCTGAGAAGTTGCTCTGGGTTTGATAAGGGGTTAAGTGTCCCCAGGAGAATACCGTGTTACTGTGGCTTCATAAACAATGACATGGGGAGGGTGGGGAGGGGCTGAGGGAGGAGAAATTACCTACTGGCTACAATGTACACTGTTTGGGTGATGGTTACACAGAAAGCCCGGACTTCACTGCTATGCAATATATCCATGTAACAAAACTGCCCTTGTATCCCCTGAATCATTTTAGAAAATAAAAAAAATTTAAAAAATGATACACCAAGTGCTATAAAGTCACACCATACAAGAAATTAAGCCCAGAAGAACACATGAAACTATATTGGATTCTAAAAAACAGAGTGAAACATACCAAGTTCATACAGATGGCCATCCACGTTGTTGAACAGAATAAAATGAAAATTCACTTTGTCATCTACCTGAAGAGAGTCAAGAAATTTTTTGAAAATGAGTACAAGATGAACTTGTTAAAAATAAATTACCTTGCAATTCAAGTGAAATATGCTTGAACCAACTTGCTTGTGCTTTTAAAAATCATTATAGCTACTATTTGTATACTTCCAACATACTAAGCCCATTAAGGTAGATACACTGTAACCATCAGAAGAACTCCATGAGGATGCTACTGTTACAGATTTTTACTGAGGAGGAAAGTAAGGCTTAGGGGGAAGGTAAGCGTCTCACCCAGGTCAAGATTAGGAGGTGGCAGAGCCAACTGCAGTTACGAAGTCACTGTCATCTGACTTAAGAGCAGGAGCTGATTCAGAGGTTCTATTCAGATTTATGGGACATTTAAGCCTTCTAGAAATTGTCCTTGTTGATATATCTTATTCTCCCTGACAGTCTGTGAGAAGGATATTTAAAATGCCCAATTACTAGGGGAGGTATTGCTCCATCAGACTCATTTGGATCTATTTTCCTTTGGGTAAATACCCAGTCGTGGGACTGCTGGACCAAATGGCAGCTCTACTTTTAGCTCTTGAGGTTTCCCATACCACTTTCCACAGGGGTTGCACTAGTGTGCAGTCCCACCAGCAGCGTATGAGTGTTCCTATCTCTCCACACCACATCAATGTTTGTTGTTTTGGGACTTTTTGGTAAAAGCCACTCTCACTGGAGTTAAGTGATATCTCTTTGTGGGTTTAATTTGCATTTCCCTGATGATGAGAGACGCTGAGCATTTTTTCATGTTTGTTGACCATTAGTTTATTTTCTTTTGAACATTTTCTGCTCATGTCTTTTGCCCACTTTTTAATGGGGTTGTTTGACTTTTGTCTTACTGATTTGCCTGAGTTCTACATAGATTCTAGTTATCAGCCCTTTATTGGATGGATAGCATGCAAATATTTTCTCATGGATCTGAACAAAATACTGTTTGAATTTACTCAGGACTATTTCCACTGCCAGTTAGATTTCTGAAAAGCCATTTTTCTGAACAGGTCTAGTCAGAGCATTATTTGGGTGGAATTCTCTGGTGTTAATCGTCCTTGGGTGGGTGACATTTGCTGTGCTCTAGTGGAGATTTCTGCACGTATTTCAGTGGACACAGCACCAGGGCAGCCTGGCAACGGTTTGCATTTACCCGACATTGGCCTTCCTGCGCCACCGCGTCATGGGCTGCCTGGATGGCCTGCAACACAGAGAAAATCGTCAGCACAAAAATCTGCAGAGCTATTTAAAAGCGATACTCTGAAAGTTCTCTTCCCACCTCATTCTTTTCAAAGCACTTTGCTCTGTCTTCAGGAGACATCTTCTCCGTTTCAGAAAGAAACTGTTTCAGGACTGATCCATCCTCTGTAAAAAAAAAAGAAAAATACTTGTTTTAGTATAGATATAATAATACAAATATGTCCACATTTACCACTGACTTAGGCCTTCGCATAGCTAGTCAGTGAGCAACCTGAATCTTTAACACGGCCCCCAAGGGTGCGGACGAGCTGTCCCCTCTTCCCCAGCCCCTTCCTCCAGCAAGTCCCTACTCAGCTGCATCCAGACCGGAAGGCCTCTCCCCCTTCCTCCCGTGCGGCCAGCTCGTCCTTGCCTCTGCTCTCTGCCACCACCGACCCCCTTCCCCTCCCACCTCAAACCCATCTCTCAAATCTCTTATCACTTTCTTATAGCACTTACCATGTGTAACAAACACAAGCATTTTGTTACGGCTCTGTGTGCATAAGCCCAAGACACTAATTACACAGCTACAGCTTATATTTCGTAAGAACTCCATTTGAACTTTCAGCTCTAAACTTGAATTTGTTAAATGGAGACCATTTTGAAATTTGGAAGTGACAGGAGTCCTCTTAACTTCACGAGGACGGCTGCAGGTCTAAGTCTTTGACACTCTCAGTACCCTGGTTACCAGAAGTTTCGGCATCTCTGACCTCAGGAACACGGCATTCTACAGTGAGACTCACTACAGAAGCAACAGAAAGATCAAGCCACAACTTTTTAGTATGGCTCAATCAAGTCAATATTCTGAAAACAATTTCTAGATGATCTGGATGTTTATGGCCAGAAAAGTCTTTTTATTAATCTCAAACGTATACTAACACACTAAGATCTCTGGTTGTCAAGTGGTTAGGGAAAAAATAAAAGTAAATAAGTTTTTTAAAAAGTATGCTAAGAGTCAAGCCTTAGCGGTACTTCCTGAAGATTTACTCTCTGGCCTTTTAAGAACGTTTGCTGACCCTTGGTCTAAACCACACACAATGGCCGTGTTATCTGAACGTATTTCAGTGCTGGTAAGTGTGCCTGTCACAACCACAAGGGCTCGGACTCGTTCTCCTATACCCCCCCCCCACCCCCCACGGCATTCCCCGGAAGGAGCCAGAGCCTTTGACATGACTTTGTTCACAGCTGCCTGGTTCACGTGTCTCCCGGAAGGAACAAACACAGCGTCCAGCTGCTCTAAGCTGCTTTGGTTCTCCTGTTGCTTGTGAACCATCAAAGACACCTAGATGTCCTACTGTTGATATTTTCTGGCTTAAGGTCACCTCTAACCCTCCAGCATCGCTGAGAACTGAGCAGGAGCAGGTGAGAACCGCTACGCTAACCGCCCTCGAGTGCTCTCCTGCACGTCAGAGCCAACGAGGCTGTGAGCAGAGGAACCGCGTACGCAAAGCCGCATCCAAAACAGCTCGTCGCTGAGACGTCCACCCCCGGGGAGCAGCCAAACCATGCACCTTGGAAGGTGAGTCTCCTCCCCTCAAAGGGAAGAATAAGAATTCACTCAAGGATTATATTTGGGTAAGTAGTAGCCAGGACTAAACAAGGTCTCGGAGAAATGTTAAGGCAACGAATTTGCTGACTAGACCCTGGGAGTTGTGACCCGAAGCGTCACAGTGAACTCTGCTTTCTGCACTCCCCATTCCAAGTTCAAATCACGGACGAGCGGCCTCGACGCCACGCGTACCGAATTCCAGCTTGTCCTGATTGTTGGCCACAGCGTGGATCAGCCCGACTGTGCCGCAGGAGTTCCCGATGGTCTGCTTCATGAAGTACACTTTGGGACTGACTTCTTGTCCCTTCAGCTCTTCGATTTGTTTTTTCCTGAAGTTCTCATGCTGTGAATGTAGAAAACATTTGCATATCTCAAAATGAAAACACAGAGAGCTGACAGATGGCAGTACAGTGAGTTCTAGCACCTGAATGGAAACACGAGTGGGAGGTGTGGCCGGGAGCCCGGGTTCTAGGTGCCGGCCTGTGCCCAGGGAAAGGCCTGTCTGCCCCCGCGCCCACGCCAGCCCCGGCCTCCCCGGTTCCGAGACTCCGCCCTGCTGCTGCAGTGCAGCGGATGCCTTGGATGCTGCCCAGCCTGTCTACACACACTGCAGCCCTGCAGCCGGGAAGGCGTGTCCTGACGCTAGAAAACAAGCAGACCAGTTCCCTGTGTTCTGCCTTTAACACTGTCTCACAAAGGCATCCTAATCAAGCTTCAGTCAATGTAACGCCCAGCACCACCACCAGTTAGTTTATGTTTCACCATTCCTTAAAGTTCTAATTTCCATTCTGTCCAAGTATGCTTCTCAAAAACAAAACGAGCCTTAACTGTTAAGAGGAGCTAGTGAAAGAAATTAACTATTCCCTCTCCTCCTTTGTTAGAAAGGAAAGACAACTAGTCCCAGGGGTTGGGCTGCGATTTCACAAGAGGAAGAGGTGACACTAGTCTGTCCCTGCCAGCTATATAGTTTAATTTGAGGACAGATTAGCAATTTGGGGAGAAGAACGGAGACTGGTAACCGGGGGAGACTCAGAGACGGACGTCTTCAAAACACCAGCCAGCTTTCTGTACAGTCATTTAGTAAGCCTGTCTGGATCTTCTACGAACACGTTTTAAAAACCTTAAAAGTCAAGTTCTCAGTTAAAAGCAGGGGGCTAAGAACACTATAGATACACCCATCTCTCCTAAACAGCAGAATTCGGACAGAACATCAGAGACTTATTTCCAGTTCTAGCAGCCTTGCACTACTGGACCTGGAACTGGAGTTCAAGCTTGCTCTGTTCACTAGCAGAGGAATAAGCTCTCTTGTTCCATAAAATCAACTTAAACTCCAACTAGTAGAACATTCGCACTTCAGAGCTACCACCAGATCCTTAAATTACTATTTAAGGATCTCACTATTTAAGGAACTCACTATTAAGAGTTTTCACTTTCTGGCCCAACGTAGATAAAAATTTTAAATGGGGTAGATAGCAGCATCCTTTAGGGCTGTCTGAGCTCTTGCATGGAGACACCTCCGTCAATATTTTACCATCACTTAAAATCAGGGTTTTAGAAGTGAACCATTTAGGACGTCCTAACATTTTCTTAGTCAGAATTATGTATCTTCTAAATTAACAGCAGCTTGTTTGGAAGTCAACCTAGAAAACCTCAACTTTTCTTTAAAACTGCTTCAGCGTTTTGCCCAGTAAGCAGTCCGTGTAGCAGAAAAGTGCTCAGTAAATCTCATAGGTTGAACTGCAGCTAAAGGAGGAAGCACTGAGCTCTTTCAAACACAGCCGTTCAAATTAGAATGTTCTTTCTCTAACAAGATCCACTTGATCCAGCAAAAGGAGACCAGCCGGCTTTGAAGGCAAACCGCGCTGCAACACTGCCTCCCGGCGGCCTCGCCTCCGATGCTGCTCAAAACCTCTGCGTCATCATGGTCGCTCCAACAGAAAAGCCCTGAGATGCTCGGGTGGAAGACAGCAGACCGACAGGAGACCGACAGGAGACCGACGTGGTCAACAAGGAAGCTAATGTCAGCAGCTCCCTTTCTGCCCGAGCAAAGGCGTTGGCAATAAAAACATGTCAGCAACATTATCTTAACAGCTGTGAGAAGTGTTTTTATCTCACAACGCTAGCTCACTTATTAGAAGGCAGGCCAGGAACTTCCCACACATCTCGGTTTAGGCTGTGGATGCTTCTAGAACACCTAGCCTTAGCCGGTGTTCCAGTTGGCCTCACTCTCTGTCTGGGGTGACGCTGCAAATGCTAATGCCCCGGGCTTTGCCGAAGCCAATGTCAGCCACCCCCAAGTCAGGGCTCAAGTGACAGCAATAGGAGACAGACAATGCCACGCTAATTCCTGCGATGCCGAACGTCACAAGGAAACACATATCCCACTGTATGTTTTCAGACCTGACGCTCAGCCTCTGGGCACATACATCCATGCACACGTGTAGGAGGCGACTATCCAAAGGGCAACGAGAAGGTGTTTGTGAGTGCGCTACCCACCACCTATTCCAATCAGCTACGAGATCAGAGAAGAAACGACAAGCGGAGGGAGGTGGTTCCGGCACAGAAACCACAAACACACAAATGGTTAAGCTTTAAAAGGAACATTCACGAGGCTGAAAACCAAGTGTGCACGTTGCGGGAAGTGGAGGAGTGGGAAGAATCCCTCAAACCCATCAGAACCCCAGGCAGTGGAGATGGAGAATTCGAGAACCTAATAGTTTCCCTGTGATTTAGGCAAGCCCTGCCCCCATTTACAGCTGGGTGGGAGTCTGGGAACCGAACAATGAGCTGTCAGGTTCCAGCCCTTAAAGAGAAAAACCAACCATTTTCCGGAAGGGAAAGCTCAAAGAAGCCCAAATTCAAGGGGTCTCATGAGTAGATGAATTATTTCCCCGGCTAATCGGGACGATGTAACTGAGATGCCGCCTCTCTTCCAATCCAAGGCCGCTCTGGGCGGATGAGCGGGGAGGCCGGGACTGGGGACCAAGAAAGGGCGGCGCCCAGGCCGGGCGGGGCGGCCCTCAGCGCCGGTTGGGGGCAGCGTGCGCCCCCGGGGACCGTCACCCCGGCCCACGCCCTACCTGCGCGGTGAGGGGGAACAGCAGCAGCAGCGCGCAGGCGGGTGCGGGCACCGAGCCCAGGGTCTCCTCCTCCAGCCCCAGCACGTCCGCGAAGCGCCACTGCCCGGCGACCCCCAGCCGGGCCAGCACCTGCGGGGAGGAGACGAGGCGGCCAGGCGCGCGGGGACAGGCGAGTCACGGGGACCTGCCGGGGGCGGGGCTCGCGCGCGCGCCCCTCCGCACCCCGACCCCAGCCCGGGAGGAGGCCCGGCCCCGCCCCGCCGCCCCCACCCCAACCCCAGCGGGCGCAATGACACAGCACAAAGCGCGGCCCACACGTGGCTCCCGCGAAGCCCGTGTAGACGAGGCCGCGCGGCCCGCGCCACGCCCTCCGGGGCCCCGCCCGGCTCCGCTCGCAGCTGGGCGCGGCCCCCTGCGTCGCCCCCGACCGGTTCCGCAGAGTCACCCCCAATGCAGGGGCCGAGGGAGGGCGCAGCTCGGCCACCGCCGGCAGCCGGGGCCGGGGGCGCCGCCGGGGCGGGGGCGGCGGCCGCCACTCACTTTGTTCAGCATCTGCAAGGGAAGCGCAAAGGACGGGGCCGGTCAGCCGGGGCCAGCGGCCGAGGCCACCCGGCGCGGCCCGGCCCGCACCTGCGCTCACCTCCGGGTTGATCTCCATCGGCTTGAGCTGCATCTTGGCGCCGCCGCCGAGCCGAGCCGAGCGCAGGAGAGCAGCGCGGAGCCGCCCCGCGCCCGCTATAAAGCGCCGGCCGGACGCACCGCGGAGCCTGCGCGGGGGACGCGGGCCGGGCGGAGCCAACCCCCCCGCGCCGCGATGGTACGGCCGGGCCGGGCCGCTGAGCTCATCCCGGGCGGAGGTGGGCGCCGTGCGCGGCGCTCCCCGCGAGCAGGGGGCCGGCCTCGCCGCAGTCTTTAATGCTGGGCGAAGTTTCTGGAAACCCACCTTTCTGCCATGCCAGTCACCCGAAAGCTCGGGTCTGTGAAGCGCTGGGAGAAAGCACAGATTCCGACAGGTATATATTTAATACCAATGTAAACGTGTGACCCGCACATCCCGCAGCAGTTTGTGTTTGGCCTCAAGCAATTCATCCTCCATGTTAGGTCAGACCGGTACGGAGGTTCATGTTGCAGGCACTGCCCGGAACAGCACAGAGCCTGGGGCCTCAGCAGACCTGGGTTGGCGACGCTGCTGTGATGTGACCCGGGGAGCAGCGGCCGGTCGTGGGGAGGCAGAAACCTGGGGTGTTACCGGACACAGAGAACGCGGGCGGTCGGACGCATTAGAAAACAGGTCCAGGGGAGAAATATTAGATTTTGAGACGAGAAGGTGTGAAAGGAATGGGAGGCCTTGAAAAATAAAATTCCGAGTTCACTGTAGAATACTTTCAGTGAAGAAGGCGGGAATGACAACTAGAGAACCCCTGTCCCCTAATATTCAAAAGATGGGGAGAAAAGGCATATGCTGAGGAATGCATAAAAACAGGAACCAAAATCTGTAAGAATCATGCCAGGAAAGCTAAACTGCAGGACGAAGTGGGGTTGCAGACACACTAAGGAAGCTAAGGAATCCAGAAGGCTGGGTGATTTTGTAAAATACGCCCAGAACAAGGTAGTGATGAGGGAGAAAGATTGGACCCACTGCTGCTTAGGAGGCCCAAGGCTGACAGAAGACGCAGGGAAGGCGGGAACCCTCGTTTTCTGAGTTACTGTTTCCACCGAGGATCCTTTGAAAGTGTCGTCTCCCTTAATCCTCGGAGGATCCAAGGAAGAAACTCTTGTTAGAGCTATTTTACAGGTCAGAATCCGAGGCTGAGAGAAGTTAATTAGCTTAAGGTTACGACTGAAAAGTAAAACTGGGAAGTAAACCCTGGTAAGCTGGGCTGTAAGAGGCCATTGTCTATCCAAGGTTCCACCACATTCTACTTTTATTTTCTTTCCATTTTTACCATCAAAGCCAGATGTGGTGGCTCACGCCTGGAATCCCAGCTGCTCGGGAGGTTGAAGCTGGAGCATCCCTTGAGGCCAGGAGTTCGAGACCCGTATTTGACCTTCACACACAAAATGAGGGAGAAGACAACATTAGTAAGAAGAACCCAATGGATAAATTTATGGTATGTAAATGATACATCATTAAAGTTGTGAAATAAAAAAAAGATGTGAAGGTCAAGACAAGTGAATAGGTCACGTGCAATGAGTTCTTGCCTCTAGACAAAGACGAATTTGCACACCCAATTTCCTTATTCATTCCACAAATGCTGATTGAGAACCTACGGGGTCCCTGCTGAGTTCTGAGCTTGGAAAGCTTGGGATTGGAGATACGAAGGTGAACACAGTGAATAAACATGGAAATTTCCCTCATTTTATCAGTTATAGAGAGTCTTGGGAGAGGGAGCAGAGATGGATCGGGAGCATGGAACCCAGGGGAGGGGACCAGGAAGGCTTCCTGGAGGAAGTGAAATTTAACCTAAGGGCTGATGGACAGACAGAAGTTAGTAGTTGCCAGTTATTGCCCAAGTAACTCGTCAACTCAGTCGTGAAATCACTATCAGAAACCTTTGTGGAAGGCATCCATTCCCTCACTCAGTAAGGACATAGTGAGATTCATTCCCTCACTCAGCAGGGACATAGTGAGATTCATTCCCTCACTCAGCAGGGACATAGTGAGATTCATTCCCTCACTCAGTAGGGATATAGTGAGGGCCCACTGTGTGCCGGAAAGCAGCAGAGCAGGGAATACAACAACTCCCTGCTTGCAAGGACGTGCCGGAGACTGGCCATGAACAAACCTTAACCCGATCTTTAAAAAAAAATAAAGAGTACGGGGTGAGTGAGCGTGTATTGCTGAAACTGTAGGCCAGGAGGTTTTATACTGGTCCTTAGCCAGATTGTAGGACTCATTATTTACAACCCTAGAAAAAATAGGATGGATGCATTTAGAACAAGTTCTGCCAGCCAGAACTTACCTTTTTTGGCAGGGGGTGGGGTACTAGTTGAATGGACAGCAAAACACTGCTGTCATTGTATTCCTCGGGCTGCCAGGGTTGGCGTTGGTTGATATTATAGATTATGGTTGAGGTGGTTTTATATTAATAGTTTATTTAATTGACTCTAGACAAAGGGGGAAAAAGTGCTGTTGAGTGGAGTTACCTCTCAACCTGGAGCCACCTGGCAATGGTTTAACCCTGTCTTGTGCCGTGTTATTTGAGCAAAGGTAGAGCCATATACAGGGCAAATTAGGGGATTTAGAAAAATAAATTAAAAATAAAATGACGAAATTTAATAGGATTTGGGTGATGGTTGCATAACGCTGTGAATACACTAAACAACTTTAAGGCTGGGTGCAGTGGCTCATTCCTGTAATCCCAGCACTTTGGGAGGCCCAGAAGGGAGGATTGCTCGAGGCCAGGAGTTTGAGACCAGCCTGGACAACATAGCAAGATTCTGTCTCTAAAATAAATAAATACATACATACATACATATATAAATTAGCTGGGTGTGGTGCTGTGTGCCTGTAGTCCTAGCTACTCGGGAGGTTGATGCGGGAGGATCTCTTGAGCCCAGGAGTTCAAGGCCAGCTATGGTGATGCCACTGCACTCCAGCCCAGGTGAAAGAGCGAGACCCTCTCTCAAAAAAAAAGAAAGAAATTTTAAATGGGTTAATGTGTTTCTATAAAGCTATTAGAATTTTAATAGGGCTATGTGTAAAGCTCTATGTGACAATTATCATATGGTTAATGTTTATTAACTGTTTTCTTTATTCTATGTAATATGAAAAAATATCAAGTGAAAAAGAAGTCACAATAGTTTGACTATAACCATTTACAAACAAAGGCGCAAAGATCAGAAGGAAAACCATTTTCAAAAATCCATTAAACATGTAAACTGTCTTTGTGAGCAGGACCTGAGAAAAAGATTCAAATATTTTAAGTGCCATAATTTGACTGTAAAGGTAATGTAGTCTTCATCTACACCAGGAGTGAGAGGTTCAGTTTCATTTTAATCATAGTGAGTTCCTGAAGTTCTGCCTTGAGAGTGTACCTGAGCTCAGTGGGGAAACAATGCTGTGATTGATTAGTGATGTCTACCATGAGTATGAGAAAAGAAAATAGTAAGGATAACTAGGCATTTGCTGTGTTTTGGCTAAAGCAATATAATATTCATGCTCTAATTAGGGAAGGAAATTCCACCGCTGAATTGACCAGACCATAACTGGATTGTGATGCCCAGTGCCTGGCATATAATAAACACTCAATAAATACTGTTCAACTGAAAATTCTAGTAAATACACTTCAGAAGAAATGCTGACACATACTAGAGAGCTTATAGAGAGAGAGAGAGCGCGCAAAAATAATAAGCAAAAATGGTTGAAGAAGTTGAGAATACAGTATATGATGCAGAGAAGAGAAAGGGCTTTTTTTTTGTAGAGGAGGAAAATTACATGATACTGATGCTAAAAATTTAAAGAGAAATTTTAAAGTAATATTTATGTTTACTTAGCAGCATAGGACAAACAGAAGTCAGAGGAAAATATTTATATAAGAAAGCACTTAATAGAGTAGCCTATAAAAAGGAATGAAACGATGTCTTTTACAGCAACTTGGATGGAACTGGAGACCATTATCCTAAGCAAAGTATCTCAGGAATGGAAAAGCAAGCACCACGTGTACTCTCTAATAATTGGGAGCTAAACAGTGGGCACACAGGGCACAAGGACATGTGAAGGTCGTTGGAATCCGAGGCCAGAGGTAGAAAGGGATGAGGCGTAAAAACTTACTCACTGGGTACAATCCATGCTATTCTGGTGATGGGCACACGAAAAGCCCTGACTTTCGCATTATACAAAGTATCCACATAACAGAAACATTTGTACCTCCTTAATATTTTGAAATAAATAATATTGAAAATTAGAGGGTTCAATATTTATGTAAAGTCTCCACGAGTATCGGTGAGCAGGCTTCTAGCAGCAATTCTCGTAGCTCACACTTACTGTTTATGTCTGCCGGGCCCTGCTTCTGTGTGTTTTGCATGTATTGACTCTTTTAATCGTTATGACGCCCTGTGACGTGGGCGGGTATCGTTATCCCCATTTAGGAAACAGGGTCAGAAGGGTTAGGCCCCTTGCCTAGGTTATTTAAATCGTGAAAACTTTCAGCGTACAAGCCTAATCCTGTTCTCATTAAATTCATTTTTAAGTATTTTATTCTTTTTTTATGTCATGGTAAATAAAACTTTTCTTAATTTCATTTTCAGATTGTTCATAGCTAGTACATAGAAATACAGTTGATTTTTGTATTTCTGCAGCCTAACTAAGCTCACTCAGTTTTTCGTTCCAGTCATTTGGTTGCTGGTGATTCTTTAGGATTTTCCGTATTTTCAACCTTTCTGCGTGTGGCTGTTGATGGCTCTTCTCAGTTTGGGTTTTTAAAATATCCTTATTTTCCTCTGTTGCCTGGCTTCCTAAGGATCGCTCTGTGTCGTATACGGAGTGATCAGCCAATGATTGGTCGGAGATTGTGCTCAAACACCGTGAACCTTTAAGGTTTTCATGCTTTGCTGTGGATTTGTGTTTGGTTTGGGCCGAGCATTCCAAATCTGGGGAGTTTGCGAGTCTGCCCTCGCTTTGACTTCCTCTTAGGCCCTCTCAGGTCTTGTGTGCATGTGTGCCGGTACCCCGACACCCAGGGATGAGAGCTTATCTGAGCCCTCGGTGGCTGGCTCATTTCCAGGAGCTTCCTTTCAGATTTCTAGGTAGCCCTCTGGTCTCCCGTTCACCCAGCTGGGACTGCAGCCTCAGGCTAGGGGAGCCGGACAATTTTCCCATTCACCACTGGGCACAGATTTCCACCCTCGACTCGAAATCGAGTCGTCACCTTGGCATGGCTGCTGGCTTTCAACGCTGGCTCCACTCTGGTGAAGCCACTGTGCTGACCAAGCTGGGGTGGGGTTGGGGACATTCCTAGGAAAGAACATGCAAGAGAGACACAGACACCACTGTTCTTACCCAGACTCCAGAATTTTTTTTTTAAGAGACGGGTTTTCGCTCTGTCACCCAGACTGGAGTTCAATGGTACAATCATAGCTCACTGCAGCCTTGAACTCCTGGGCTCAAGTGATCCTCCTGCCTCAGCCACCTGAGTAACTAGAACTGCAGGTATGTGCCACCACACCTTGCTAATTATTTAAGTAATTTTTTTAAAGATGGGGTCTCACTGTGTTGCCCAGGCTGGTCTCAAACTCCTGGCCTCAAGCAATCCTCTTGCCTCAGCCTCCCAGGTTGCTGGGATTACAGGTGTGAACCGCTGGGCCTGGTGAGTCCAACATTTTTTTCTTTTTGGTGGATATATGCTCCTCAATTTGTTGTTTGCCTTTAGTTGATTTCCAGAACCCTAAAATGATACTTTTTAACAATTTTACCCAGTTTTATAATTGTTTTTTGGAGAGATGATTTTTTGATTTCCTTACTGTTCCACAGCGACATTTATTGCACACTTTGTGTATGCCAGGCACTGGAAATTCCAGCAGCAGCTCTGTAAGGCCGGTAATATTAAGCTTTCCATTTTACAGATGAGAAAACTGAGGCTTACCAAGATGAAGTACACGCTTCTGGTCCCTGAGGGACCATAAGTGGTAGCACCAGGATTCAAACCCTAGAAGGCTGACTACGGAGCTAGTCACGTAACCCATATATCCTTCACTCCTGTCTCTGGCCTGCTACTGAGAAATTAATTCCCCTCTCTAGCATTTGGTCTTTCTCTTAGACCATTTAGGTTGTCTTTTCCCACCTTCTTGTCACTCAGCACAAAATGTCACTATTCATGTTTTTCACTGAAATGGAAATACCAGTTTCAATTCTTTGTCACTCAAACCAGCGGCAGTTTATAACGCTTAACAAAGAGTTTGAAATACAATATTCAGTGCTGGCAAGAGAATCCCATGCGTCCAGTTGACTGGACCGATCTCCGTGTTCCAGAGCAGAAATCGGGGCACTTGCCCCGGTAGTTAGACAACCTGGGTGTGGTCTCTCAAGACTCAGGAGCCGAGCTCTCATCTCCCAAGACTGAGTTCTTTGTATGGTTCACGTTTCTGTGGGTTTTAAATGGGATTGCCATGCGGGACGTGCACAGTCTCTCCTCTGCTAATGCATTTGGGTTGATGGGTTCTCTCCAATCACTAGCGACTGAGATAGGGACAGTAAAGCTTATCAAAGCCGACCCTGTGCAGTGTCAGAAAACAAAAAGAGCTCTGGTTCGTTCCTGCTTACCTTGGTCTCAAACACAATGAAAAATTTGACAAGGAACTTTGAAAAGAAGGAAGCAAAAGAGCTATCTCCAGTCCAACTTGGCAAACGAGACGCCTGAGATAGGGATAACTGGCCCGGGAAGAATGGAAAGTTAGAGAGGAAGAGTGAGGTCAGGGCAACAGATTCATTTCCACCACTCGTAGATAGTTGTATGAGATTTGGAAAGTGTGCGTGAGATGGGGCCACTTTTTGCTGCCTTTCTGGCTGTTTTCTGCAGGATCATGGTCATGGATTACAGGGTTTTCCTGAAGCAGCTTTCATTGCAGGCTCTGTCCCCCAGCTTGCTGGATTTTGAGGGCGAATTGCTGCGCAGTCAGAGGCTGGACTCTGTGGACTTCGGGAGCAGTTGTGGTGACAGGAGCGGTGGCAGACCCTGGATTCCCAGACTGCAGCGGCAGCTCGTGCTCCTGAATTCAACGGCGGCAGCCGTGATCTCAGGGGTTGAAGTTTCCTTGGCCGGTCAGTTCCGCAGCGTTAGGGGAATCAGCCCTGAAGATCTAGCCACAGGCTAGGTCCTCCGGCACTTCCAGTGGTTTTGTGAGTACCTCATTCCCTGTATTGAATCTCTTTCTGCTTCACACACCCAGAGCAGTTTCACACTCCTGCGTTGATCTGCTACATGCATGTCAAAGAGATGATTTTAGGTGAATCACAAACGTGATAGTATTTATTTGTTCTAATACATATCATGAAAGCTGCATGTTCATTTATATGTGTATAATTAGAACATTACGTTTGTGATTTCACAGATGTTAAATCTTTGGCTAACTCCAACATATACTAAGTAAACAATATTACTGGTCTTTGGGGCAAAAATCACAGGAGTCATTCAGAAATCCTGAAGATAGGATAATTCTGCTCCAATAACAGAGGACTCCTACTAAGGGCATTTATGTCTTTATTTTTTTTATTTTTTTATTTTATTTTATTTTATTTTTTTGAGACAGAGTCTCACTCTGTCACCCGGGCTAGAGTGCCCTGGCGTCAGCCTAGCTCACAGCAACCTCAAACTCCTGGGCTCAAGCGATCCTCCTGCCTCAGCCTCCCAAGTAGCTGGGACTACAGGCATGCGCTACCATGCCTAGCTAGTTTTTTTTCCTATATATATTTTTAGTTGGCCAGATAATTTCTTCCTGTTTTTAGGAGAGATGGGGTCTTGCTCTTGCTCAGGCTGGTCTCGAACTCCTGACCTCGAGCGATCCGCCCGCCTCGGCCTCCCAGAGTGCAGGGGTGACAGGCGGGAGCCACCTAAGTGCATTCATGAAGGCAGGATACTCGGGCGCAGAACCAGTGCCCCACACCGACTATCGTGAGGGACAGATATGTCTGTCTGAAGTCAGAAGTGACTCGAGGAAGGGAAGTGAAGGGAAAGAGTACTGGCTTTTTGTGTGGTTTACGCAAAGGGCATTGTGTACAATATCCTCTTTGAATCCTCATACCAACCTCTGATATCCATATTTCTGCTTTGATTTTACAGATAAGTAAACTGAGGCCTCAGAGAGGCTGTTTAACTGCTAAAAGTCACACAGCTGCTAATTGTCCAAGGCAGAGTTAGAATCCAGCTTCATTAGATTTCACAGCCTGTACCCATTCGACTCTCCTGTGAGCCTCCCCTCTAGGCCCAGTCCTGCCACCTCAGCCATGACCACGTGACAGGCACTGAGCTCCCCTGCAGAGAGTAAAGAACGAACGTAAAGAATTTCTGTCGTGTCCAGAGCCAGAGCAGGTCACCCAGCTCTGATAAGCTCACCTTGAGGTGTAACAGTCTAGTTTGAATTTATGATTAGCATGACATTAATTATTGACACAGTACTTCCTTAACGGTTTAAAACTTATTTGGCAATTCTCTTGTCAATAGTGTTTCCCCAGAAGCAAGGTTCTGACATCCAGATATTTTAAAGTTAAAAATAGCACAACAAAAATGATATATCATGCAAAGAAATTCCTGCACTTAGTTCCCACGGTAAAGTCAATTTTCCTCCCATCTCCTACAAGCAGTTCGTTAGCTGGGAGTCACAGGTAGACCTGGAGGAAGAAAATGGTGAATGTGAGCGAAGAGAGTGCACGTTCTCTCTTGAATTTTGCCTTACTTCGTGTCGTCACCGATTCATTCGACAGGTGTCTTTGAGAACCTACTGTGTGCCAGGCACCATGCCGGCCTCACCTGGGCTGCGAGTGGAGTTGGAACATGACAGGCACAAGGCACAGACCATGGTTCCTGGAGTTTAAAAGTGTCAGCAGTTTTAAGATAAGTCGTCCCTTTAAAAGCTGCCTTTTTCAGGGGTGGGAGACCCAGAGCATTAAAGGTCTGTTTCTCTTTTCAGAAATGTTTAAAGATGAACAATATGTGCATCTTAGAAACAAGGAAACCCTAGATCTGGTTGGTTTTTTTTTTTTTTTTTTAAATCAAGCTCTTCCCCATCCATTTGTGTTCAGGGTGGCTAGCAGCACGCAGCGTCCACGATGAAAGAACACCATCTTATGTTCGGAAGGTGCGCAGGGAGGGCTAGGACAGAGGAGGAACAGGACAGAACTGGTCGCAGGTAATGAGAGGTGCTCTCCGAGCAGGTGAGGTACAGATCCGCCCTGTTGTCTCTCGGTTACTGTTCTTTATGTGTATATATATATATATATATAGTTGAGACAGAGTCTTGCTCTATCACCCTGGAGAGAGTGCAGTGGTGTCATCATAGCTCTGCAACCTCAAACTCCTGGGCTCAAGCGATCCTCCTGCCTCAGCCTCCCGAGTATAATAGCTGGGACTACAGGTGCCACCACACCTGGCTAATTTTTTCTATTTTTAGGAGAGACAAGGTCTCGTTCTTGCTCAGGCTGGTCTCGAGCTCCTGACCTCAAGCAGTCCTCCTGGCTCAGCCTCCCAAGGTGCCAGGATCACAGGCTTGAGCCATCACCAATTTATTTATATAAAATGGGAGGGAAGAGGGCTTTGGAGGGCCGGGTCAGCCACCAGTGGTGTGAACATAGATTAATTAACTTCTTTGCATCTCAGTTTCCTCAACAGTAAAACAAGGATTAGATGAACTCTAAGATTTCTCCCAACTCTGGAATACCAAGGACCTCGAGCAGCAGAAAATTAGAGACTTATAGACCCATCCATCTCTAACTCCTTAATTCTGGCCATTAGACTTTTTTAATGTCACTAGGATATAACGAACAAGATTTATCGGTTAAAATTGCTTTTTCTGAAGTGTGCTTTAGAGCTGTTTGTCGGTATGTGAGGGATATGACAAGCAGACATCTTCTTACCCTATAAATATACCAGGAGGAAATGTTGTCTTGAGTACATGGCTGAGTTCTAGCACCTAACAAAGCATTTTTCAGAATCCTGAGAGTGAATTAATCAATAAATATATAGATGTCTAGTGTCTTGGCCCTGTCTGGATATTTGGCTTAATGGTCTAAGAATGTGAAGCAGTTTTTGAGAAAAGAACACATGAGCAACTGAAAATTGGAGGAGACCCCCACTCACCCATAAATCTGCCACCCTCAGAAACCTACATTTTAAAATCAAATTAGATTTTTAAGATCTAGATAGGTGCTATTTTTAAGAGACATGCCTCAAGCATAACGATGTGGCAGGATTGAAAGTAAAAGGAGTGGGAAAAGCTTTCTAGGAAAAATATTAACCGAAGAAATCTGGTACAGCTATATCAATATCAGCATAATAGGTTGTTAAGCAAAATGCATTATTAGAGATAGAGGACATTTTTAATTCACCAGGAAGATATAACAATTCTACAATTGTATGCTCCTTTTTTTCTTTTCTTTTTTTCCCCAGAGTCTTGCTCTGCTGCCCAGGCTGGAGTGCATTGGTGCAATCATAGCTCACTACAACCTTCAGCTCTTGGGCTCAAGCGATCCTCCCGCCTCAGCCTCTGAAATAGCTAGGACTACAGGTGCATGACACCACACCCAGCTAATTTTTTAATTTTTTGTAGAGATAGGATCTCGCAGTTGCCCAGCCTGGTCTCGAACTCCTGGCCTCAAGTGATCCTCCTGCCTTGGCTTCCCAAAGTGCTAGGATTACAGGTGTGAGCACCTGTCCATATGCTTCTAATAAAGTAGCTTCAAATGTATAAACCAAAAAGTGACAGGACCACAGGAGAAAACGGTTATCTATATATCTATATCTATATAGTTATCTACCATCTCGGTGAACCCACCCTTCTCAATTTTAAGTAAAACAGACAATATAGTGAGGAGTCTGCCTCCTGGTGAAAAACCTGTGTTGCTTTTTTAGGCCTGACTGTAGGGAATTAAAAAGGCTTCACCTGGCCGGGCTCACGGGCGAAAGCTGCCCTCCCCACGCAGGCTGGACACGGCCAGGGCACCGCAGCCTCTCAGGGGAGTTGCTGCCCGGGACTCAGGCCCCCTCCCCGCTGGCCACGCTCTGCACGTTTGCATTTTGAGCCCGGCACCTTCTTTTGCAGGTCTCCTTGTGCGAGGCCTTGGGCAGAGGTCTGTCCTCCTCAGGCCTCCTTACGGGCAGAGGGCAAAGCCTTGAGGACGCCGGCGCCTACTCCGACTCCGTACTTTCCCACTCTGCCCTCACCCCGACCCCAGGGCCCGTGAATCCACAGGAGCCTTTGGTTGCTGGGTCCCTCAGCGGTGAGAGGACCCCCACAGCTGTACTGAGCCCCCAGCCTTCCACCGGGGTGCAGCCCCGCGGGGAAAGTGGAACAGGGGGACTGGTCTGTCTCCAGTTCCACCTCTGCTTGCACCATCACAGTAAGTCATCTCCGTAACTCTCTGGCTTCCTGCTTTCATTGGCTACTCCGGCACCTGCCAGCCCAGCTCTCTCACGCTCTCTCTCCCCCAGCTTAGCTGAGCTTCTGACAGATAAAGATGAAAAAAATTAAAAAATTGACCACCACAATTAATCTTAATCTGATGGGCGTATGTAAAACTCTGCAGCCAACGGTTTAAAAATGTGTCTTCTTCTCAAGCATCCATAGAGAATTTACAATCATTATGTGCCTAGTCACAGAGCATGACTCAACACATCTCAGAGAATCAGTATTATGCAAGCCTTGTTCTCTAATTTAAATACCAGTAATAAAATGACAAATGAGACTTCACTTCGGAAATTAAAATGCATCCTCTTTAGTGAACCCTGGGTCAAACCAGAAGTCATAATTGCAACTCAAAAATCTTTAGAACTGAACAATAATAAAAGTTTAAATATCAACATTTATGAGATGCAATGAAGTATTAATGGGAAATTCATGACATTAAAAAGAAGAAATGTAGAAAATTAGTGAGCTAAGCGTCCAACTTAAGTTAGAAAAAGAATAAAATAAACTCAAGGCAAGTAGAAAAAAGTACATAATGAGCAGAAATAGATGATATAGTAAAGTATAATAGAGATGATCAATAAACAAATGTTGGTTTTTAAAAATGATTATGAAATAGCCATCTGACAGAATGTATAGGGATAAAAGGAAATTATACACAAATCGACAATATTAAGGATGTAAAATGGGAACATATTCACATATATATTATAGATTTAAAAGACAAAAAATACTATAAACAAATGTATGCCAATAAATTTGGCCTGGTGCGGTGGCTCACGCCTGTAATCCTAGCACTCTGGGAGGCCGAGGCCGGAGGATTGCTTGAGCTCAGGAGTTTGAGAGCAGCCTGAGTAAGAGCAAGACGCCGTCTCTATCAAATTAGAAAAAATTAGCCGGGCATGGTGGCGCATGCCTGTAGTCCCAGCTACTCAGGAGGCTGAGGCAGGAGGATCGCTTGAGCCCAGGAGTTTGAGGTTGCTGTGAGCTAGGCTGACACCATGGTGCTCTAGCCCGGGCAACAGAGCAAGACTCCTTCTCAAAAATAAAAACAAAAACAAAAAGCCACAAATATGTGCCAATAAATTTGAACCTACTTAAAAATTTCAAATACCTAGATAAAATAGAAAGAAATAAAGCAGTAATCAAAAGATCTTTCCATGAAGAAATACCCAGACATAGATGCTTTTTTTGTTGCTCTTACCAAGCATTCCAAGAACGTAATCCTGTTCTTACATAAACCATTCCCGGGATATAAAAGAGGGAATGCCGGGTGATAGCAGGAAAATGGCTGAGTGAGGGTCTCCAAAAATTCCTCCCTTTATAAGAGGAACTAAACGCTGGTTTCCTGGAAGACGTCACTGGACAGGCTTACCTCTGTTTAAACTGACTGAGAGATGCCCCGTGTTGTCCCTCATGGGAGGGGGAGTAGGGGTTAGGCATTTATCAAAAATATTTATGAGCAAGTGCTTTAAAGTCGCGGCTGCCTGAGGCAGTGAATGAGAGTTGGGCAAACAGCACAGTAACCAAAAATCTTGAACAGAAAAGCTGAGCAATGAAATGCCTATAGGGGCTTTGAAAGGGTCTGACATGTTCCTGAGAATCTAGAAGACCATGTATCTGCATGGCTGTGCACATGCTCAGGAGAACATGAGGCGGCCCTAAACTCTCACCTCCGGCTGACTTCGGGCTGACTTCCTGCTCTGCACAAGCAGGAAATTAAGGCCAAGACTGAGATGGAGAAAGCCTGGCTGAGTGTCAGTGATACACCTCAGCACACACTCAGAGCCCTTGGCAAAGACCGGGAGATTTACTGGTTCCAGGTGTTTGAGTCGATCTTTGTCTAATCACTAGTTGACCACTAAGCTAACCAGGTGGAGACGTTAGGGCCGTGCACAGCAGAGAATACAGACCTTATGGAATTAGTCCAGAAAATCACCAAACACAAGCCGTAACAGCAGTAAACCCCGGCGTGGGAAGGGGAATCTGATTGCCAGGGTAACCGTATTGCAGTTATTGCACTTTTCAACTCCAAAATTTCTTTTATGAGCCCTCAAAGAGCCAGGCCTGCAAGAAGGATGCTCAGTGGCTAACTGGGCCCAAGTCAGGCCATTTGCTGACTGGCAGTCACGTGGGTCCTCTGTGTTCCTGGAGAAGCCCCGTCTTGCTCGGCTTTGAGACTTTCCTAGCGCCTGTTCTGCTTATGACCCCTGAACCAGCCAGCAGGCTGTGCCCTGTGTCAACACATCAGAACTAAGCGCATTGCATCCTTCGGTTGCATAAGTGGACCACAGGGGGCACTTGGTTGGGAACTTTGCTTATAGAAGACAAACCCTGTCTTCGCTCTCTTGGGAGATGCTCTCACGCAGAAAACTGCATCTCCCCAGTTCCCTCGCAAACTGCTCGAGTAAAGTCTCTTTCCTTTTTCTCAAAACAAAACTTTGAACTGGTGTGTGGACAGTTTTTCATTTTTATAATTTCTGTCTCTTTGTTGATATTCTCTACGTAGTAAGACTTTGCTCTCATACTTTTCTTAGTTCTTTATAAATGATTTCCTTTAGCTCTTTGACCGTGTTTAAAATAGCTGATTTATAGTCTCTGCCTACTAAGCCCAACGTCTGGAATTGCTCTGGGACAGTCTCCACTGATGCCCCCCCCACCCCCCACGTAGGGGATATACTTTCCTGTTTATTTCTATAGCTCATGATTTTTTGCTGAAAACTGGACATTTGTTTTTTCCCAGTTTTTGGCTATTATGAATAGTGTTGCTGCGAACATTCTTGTGCAAGTTTTTGTGTGGACATGTGTTTTCATTTCTCTTGGGCATATTCCTGGGAGTTGAATTGCTGGATCATATGGTAACTCTGTGTTTAACTTTCTGAGGAGCTGCCAGACCGTTTTCCAAAGTGCTCCAGCATCTTACATTTCCCTAGCAGCGTGTGA